>NC_028639.1:1639065-1764065 GCF_001406875.1 Solanum pennellii | reverse complement strand
TAAGGCATTTTGCATGAAATTATAATTGTTAAATAATGATATACAACAAGAATATAAAGGTGAACACCATTGGGTGCAGCACTGTGTCCATGACTTCAAAAAATATATTTAGTTCACCATTTGTATCTTTATTATTGTCCCCTCTTAGTCTCTTTACAACTGTCATATGCACAGTGACAGTTATATTAGTTGACACCATGGATGGACAAGTGTTATATTGATTTCTACAAATTTTCTACAATGAAAAAAACAAATAAAGATATAGAATATCAGTATCAAAGCCATTATTTTTAACTTCACTAGCTTATCCACTTTATACAAAAGGAAAAAAGGCAAAATACCAAATTAAAAGAAAAAGTCAACCAAGTCTGAAGCTTTTTTTTTTTGGTTTATATCTCTTCTTAAAGATAGATATGAGATGTGGGACAAGGTGAGAGTGGCATCGTAGAGTGTCTCTATATCCTGTTCTTGAACTGTTCCATAATGCTTTTTCTTGAGCCGATAGTCTATCGGAAAAATCTCTCTACCTTCCAAGGTAGGGTACGGTCTGCATATACACTATCCTTCGCATACACCACTTGTGGGAATACATTGGGTTTATTGTTGTTGTTGTTATCCCTTATAAAAAATAACAAACAAAAAGAATTAAAAAATGAGTAGGAGAGAGCGACATATAAAAAGGACAAGAGAGAGAATCAGAGAAGAGAAAAAGCTACCCATGATGAAGGCTTGTTCCGCTGTACTTGTCCCAAGTTTAATTGATTTTAACTTTTTCTTATAATTTCATCCATTTTCTCTGTTTCAAAATTTTTGGGCAGTCAAATTTTCTCCCTTAATTAATTTTCCATATGTCCTTTGCCATTTTCCATAAAAATGGTCTAGGGAAATCTGGTTGACTAACTTAGAATTAAAAAAAAGGAATTGTAGAGGGCCCTGTGGCACGTAACCTCGCTTGAGGTCATGCAGAGCGGCGAAGTGCTTGTGCATCTTGCTTTTGCTTTCACCGCTGGTAGGATAAGTTAAAGATAAAGGATTATTTGCTGATGACATTATATTTGTTGATGAGACATGTGGTGAAGTTAATAATAGGTTGAAAGTTTGGAGAGAGGCTCTTGAGTCTAAAGTTTTCAGGTTATGCAGGACTAACATAGATTACCAGATTACAAGTTCACTGATGTGACACATGAGGCAGAAGTGAAACTTATGATCGATGATGCACTAGTCATACCCAAGATAGAGCTTCAAGTATCTTGGGACCATAGTTCAAGAAGACTGGGAAATTGATAATGATGTCGTGCATTGTATTGGAACGGGTGGGTGAATGGAGTCTTTGCGGTACCGTGCAATACGAAGCCCAAAGGCAAGTTCTACATAAGAGTGGTTAGGCAAGAACTATTTTATGGGGCAAAATGCTGGCTAGTCAAGAGTGCAACGTTTAGTTTACCAGTTTCTCAAAAAAAAAAAGAAAATGAAAAAAAGAGTGCACACGTTTAGTAGAGGAAAGTAGCAAATTTGAGGATACTCAAATGGATGCGTGGTATACTAGGAGATATATATATTAAGAACAAAGTTATATGTAACGAGAGGAAAGTGGCCTCCGTGGAAGACAAGATGAGGGAAGCAAGACTAAGATGGTTCCAACGTGTGAAGAGGAGGTGCGATGATGCGCCAGTGAGGAGGGAGGTTGACTGTAACAGGAGTTTGGAGATGTAGAGATAGGCTGAAGAAGAACCGGGGGAGGTGATTAGATAAAGCATGGCACAACTTTAGCAAATTGAGGACGTTATGGAGGTTAATGATTAAAGTAAAAGGCTAGTAGGCATTCGAGTGTTGTCATACTTCTAGTAGTATAATTTAGGTATCAGATAGTTTCTTTTTCCCCAAGGTGTATTAATATCTATTTGCTACACTTGTTTTGTACATTTGCTATTTTGTTGTCTCGTTTTCTTTCGTACTTTCCCCAGCCGGTTACATTTGTTTTGAGCCGATGGTCTATTGGAAACAACTTCTCTACCTTGCGAAATCCTAACCTCCTCAAGATCCACTTCGGTGATTATATTGTGCGTGTTTGATAAGTTTAAAAAAAGGAAAATAAAAATCTTGGACTGTGCCCAATGAATTGTCCCGGCTTGCATTTGGTGAATAGTTTGGCAGTAGAGAAACTGCTCCAGATGTTTTAAGAATGTAGAGAATAGTATGTAGAAGATCAAAGCTAAATTGTCTCTTGATCCTGTGTTTTTGATGTAATCAGATATACTCAAGTAATACTGTTTCTATTATTGATATTTTAGATTCAATTTAGTCACAGGACTGTAAAATTTGGGATCTCTTTTGTATATATAGTTTCAGTATATACTGTTTTGATCATGATTTATATATATACTGTTACCGGGTTTCAAAAGTAAAAAGGAAAAAGAAAAGGGAGACATGTTCTGAAGCATTGTGTCAGTTGATGGATCTTTGTAATGTTCAATTGTATTGTTACTGTTCTGAGGATATACCATGCTGAAGTTGCATATAGCTTTTGTCTCATCATGTTTGTGCATCCAGCTTTTAGAGGTCTTTACATGACTTTTTTCTTTTCCCACGTTTGTCACATTGGAGAGATTTGCTTAACATGTCTCTGTTTTGTTCATTGTCCTGTACTATCATGTCTATTAATCATATGACAGCTTAGTACTTGCTAAAAAAAGATCATGAAACCCTAGTATACTTGCCGAATTTGTGAAGCTTTGCGTCTTAATATGGGAGAACAATAAGTTGACAGGAATAATCTGGTATTTAAGGGGAGAAGAATAGAAGGGCAACTTTAGAAAACTACGGTTGGGTCCCAGGGGTTGGCCCCATATGGATTTCTAGGTCATAAAATAAGTTGTCTATGATATGATTGCAGAATTACTTCTGGATATTTTGTTCCACCGTTTTTATCATTAATATCATCTTCTGTTATTACTTATCATATTGCATGACCCCATATGGATTTCTAGGTCATAAAATAAGTTGTCTATGATATGATTGCAGAATTACTTCTGGATATTTTGTTCCACTGTTTTTATCATTAATATCATCTTCTGTTATTACTTACCATATTGCATGATTTTCCGTGGTCGCAGAAGACATTCTCATTTGCAGTGAGGGATTCCCTGATCAATGTTGGCCCTCTAAAAGACTTTTCGTATGGTATGAGAATTAATGCTGACCTGAATGCTACTGGAATTGCCAAGCAAAGTAATTATGAACTGGTTAGTTCTCTTGTTGAAAGCCCACCCAGCTTGAATCCAGTTAATGGTCGAGGTTTACTTGTTTTATCTTTGTTTTGATATATGCACTTACAATTGCTCTGCTTAACACTAAAATACTCTACCAGCTTGTCGTCTCTCTATCTTTTTGTATGACTAGTTTGTCTTCAGTATATGAGGCAATCTGTCTTGTATGTAATGTTAAAGGATCAGAAAACCACATAAACTTGATTATTTGGTGGTATCATGAATTTTGTTTTCATTGGTAAAATACTATCTTGATGTAGACTTTAATGTGCTGAAAAGCTGAATTAGAGGTGTTGGCCTTCTCATTTGTATTTAAAACAAAATTTTGAAGAAATCTTTGTTTATAAGCTATGAATTTTTTTTTAAATGAAGTAATTAGTTCTATTGCAGGCATCAAGTAGATGCATTATAGTTACAGAAGTTTAGTAGCAACAGGTCAGCTTTCCTTTACATTGTTAATTAAGAGTGAGGGAGCTGACAAAATTCAGAAATGAACCAGGGGAATCTAGAGGGGAATAAATAAACCCAACTATACAGAAACATGAGGCAATTAACTTTTAAAGATTGGTAAATAGTTGATATTCCATCAAAGCCTCTTCTATTCCTTTAGTTCCAGATACTCCAAAAATGGCTGCAGGTATCATCTTCCGGATGCTCTTGATGGTGCTCTCAACTTTCCAGCAACTCCAGCTTATCACAACATCCCCGATATTCTGAGGCATGGCGCATTTGAGGCCAAAAAGAGCTAAAAACATACGCCACAAGTCTGCTGCTATTGGACATTGTAGAAATTGGTGGTTGTGTTACTTCTTCCTTCATGCACTTATAGCATCTGATAGCCATCTGAAACTTCCTTCTGGTCAGGTTGTCTTGGGTCAGGCAAGCTCCATTAAGTGCAGTCCAGCTGAAGCAGCTAATCTTAGGGGGCAATTTGATCTTCCATATAAACTTCCAAGGCCAGTGGTCTTTAATTGCATTTTCTGGGCCTAGATGCTTGAATGCTGCTCTAACTGAGAACTTCCCACCCCTTCTTTCTCCCCAATTGAGTTGGTCTGGTGTTTCATTGCTAATTGCAACTTTGTGAAGTGCTGCTAGTAGGCTGACCAACCCCCCCATTTCCCAATCCTGGATGTTCCTTCTGAGGATGATGTTCCAGGAATTCCCTTTCCCTTCTTTGTATTGTTGAATAGTAGAGTTGCTATCTGGAACATGTTAGGATAAGCAACCATTAAAGAGGAGTTCCCTATCCATTCGTCCCTCCAGAAATTGATATGTTGTCCATTCCCTGCTATTAAGTGTTTGTGTTGAGAGAACTTCTCCAGACACTAACTCCATATGGCTCTGTTGAATTTTTAGAACACCAGTGGTTTAGGACTCCATGTTTAGCAATAATCACATCCTTCCAATGGTTCTGCTCCTCTTGAGTGCATCTCCACAACCACTTCATAAGTAGGCATTTGTTGTGTAGTGCTAAGTCTCTAATGCCCAGACCATCTACTTTTTTGGTAACCAGACTGTTGGCCAATTAACCGAATGAAATTTATGGCTTTTGCTATTCCTTTCCCATAGAAAATTCCTTCTGGTTTTGTCCAGTTCCTTCAAAGCCATACTGGATATGGGATGTACTTTTTCTTTATATACTCCCTCTATTTATCTGGCACCGTTACTTTTTAGTTTGTAACAAGAAGAATGTCACCTTTCCTTATTTGGAACTATTAATGGCACCATCCTCATGTTACCTTCTTGGGGTCCCACTTACACTTTATCGTGAAGAAAAGTCAACAAAAAGTAAGCATTATAGCGACTTTAATATGGGCAATAAACATAACAAGGTCTTCCCTTATTTCTCAAACTCTGTACACTGTCAAATGGTGCCTCATAAATTGGGACAGGGAGTAAAAATATTATCGATGGCGAGAATTAGATCCTGATGCCATGATTGACCATCTCTGTTCATTGTTTAAAATTTTTTGATGTACTGTTAACCAGCACTTTTCTGGCATATATTAATAAGCTTTTATCGTACCTTCAATTTAATAGATTGGATACAGTAGTCAAGTAGTAGACAAGAGATTGTAGGAAGTTTTACATTAGTCAAGTTGTGTATAAGAAATGATAGAAACTAACAAAGCATGATTCTCCACAAAAATATCCAATCATCAGCACTCCCTGGAATCATGTGGACCCTCAAAAAGTTGACTAAAACCATAAAGTACACTTAATATGTACAAGTGTGTTTTGAACCACCTCAAGAGATCTCTTGTTTCTCGTCGCAAAGGATCCAATCTGTGCCAAAGGAACGTTGCATGCTTTCTTTCTCTTTCTCCTACTTTTCCATTTGATGACCTTGCTGGTCAGGATATCCTTCACTCTCCATGGTGTAAGGTTTGCAACTGTCCTCCATTAGTCGTTTGCTGCTTGATGATGGATCAGCAGGTGAATCATGTTATCTCCCTATGTTCTTACACATGTAACACCAATTATGTGCAGACTTTGCCTCTTTTTGATAATGTATTACATGGATATATCCTAGCTTCCATTCATGTGAAGAAACACACGTTCATTGGAGCTTTGATTATCCAAATTGTGATATGCAGTTGCAATCCTGCTTCTTTTGTAGGAGCCTGCACTACAACGATATCATGGAAATTAACTCCTCTGATATGCATGTTCCACCTCTAAGTGAACTTTCTGGAGGATTTATATCTATGTTATTTAAATCAACAACTCTACCCTGGATATATATTTGATTGCATACTGATATTTGGAAGGAAGTTATGATGAGATCCCTGTTTATTGTAAACTGATCCTTATTGCTGTTATCTTTCTTCATGCAGAAGACTTACACATACTTGTTTTCTGTTGTAACATGAAAAAAAAGATTTAAAAAATTATATGTAAGATATTTCTTTCCGATTCAAATACAACAATAGAATCAAGTAATGGTTATAATGCTTATAATATAATATGTGAGAATTAAGCCCCTAGAGCTTTGGTTTAGTGGTAAGAGTGCAGAACATGATGTGTGGATCGGATGCACTTCACGGGTTTAAATCTTTCTACAACCAAAAGCCTAGTATCTAAGTGGAGAATGGTAAAAAGCCGGACCTGTTATCCACTGAGTTCCGAATCTGAGCTGGACCCTTCGAGATTTTCTTGGTTATAAAATAACGAGAAATAGAAACTAAAAATTATCTTGTGGTAATATATTTTAGATTTGTAACTCATAAGGTTAATTTTTGTTTTTGTTGAAGTCCTTTTGCTGAAGTTCATGGAACATACAAATGTCCAGAATACAAAAACCTAAAATATGATATAGTGTGATTAAAATTTTTTCAGCTTTTCGATGCTCTATTACTTGTTTTCAGGTCCAGTATGAGATCTTTTTAATCTCTTTGGGACATTGTCAGGTATGCTGTTCAGGTCATGGAAAGAATGGTTCTCTGAGTGTGCTTCAGCAATCAATCCGCCCAGAAACGATCACCCAAGTATGTTCTCTCTCTACTCCAGTTTCTTCTGGTTTTAAGGCTCTGTGAAACTTCCTAGTACTTGCATCACATCACATCACATCACATGTGATAAATCTTGTCATTGCATGTTATTTGCTGAACTTCAAAGCTTGTGCTACCTTTATAATTTCTTCCTATTTTTTTGTTATGCTTGTTTACCGCAAGCTTTAAGTATGGTAAGAACAGCTATCTGGATGCAATGATGGATCTAATATTTTCACTAATGGGGTTCAAAAAGGTTTGAAAAATAAAAATGTAGTGCCCCAAGATTTGAACGTGAAACTTCAAGATGAATTTTGAAACCCCTAAACCATTGAGCCAACCTCCAAGTCTGGTGTTCAAGGGATTTAAAGTCTGTATATGCTCACCAAAATTTAAAATATACCTTGTATAGATAGTGTGAGCTTTTGCCGAGGGGGTTCGGGTGAATACCCTCGCGTCGCCCCTCCTAGATCCGCCCCTGTGTGGATGTTCATTTCTATTTGTGGTGTGTTTTATTTTTGCTAAGATGCTAAGACATCCTCTCTTTCTGTTATCCACCCACACTCATTTACATGGGTTTATTGTTCTTTGAAGAGGTAATGATCCGAGTCTAGCAGCATACTTTGTGATATAGGTTTTGGAATATGGTGTATTTAGCTTGAAGTGTTAAGAGGTTCATACATACTAGAAACAACTAGTCAGGACCTTCTTTTGTTATCTGAACGGTGGATTTTTTCCATTATTTCCTATTGCTGTGAAGAGTTAGTTTTAGTGACTGTTGTCAAAAGGGAAGAAACAAGATCTTCTTTTACTACATTGACTAACAATGTACAAGACGAGCTCCTTATATATGCTCTCTTTCTCTCTCTGTTCTTCTCTCATGCGAGGCCTTTCCGTGGCTCAAACATCCTTTAATATCAGAGCAGGGCCCGTCTCACCCGATGTTGGGGCCCCCAAAATCAAAATTGCCCACGCACCAGATGTTACACACTAGGCGTGAAGTGGGGTGTTAAAGAATGATAAAAGTCCCACATTGGTGGTTAATGAGATGTGTGGACTCCTTATAAGACTTGGGGGAGGAGCTAGCTTTTGGGGTGTGAGTTAGGCCTAAGACCTAATCTAATAGATGGTATTAGTGGGCTAGTGGTTCTGGAATTGGAGGCGATTCATCCTAGAGCGATGGTACCCGGAACTGAATTTGCAGCACCAAAATCGGACCATCCTTGGATAAGGGCTTTGACATACCATTACATGCATGGTTGGAAAAGTTGCTTAAATTCAGAGGTGGGGGATTCATTGATATAGATGAGGGCATGGAGAAAAGACACCATTTCTTTTGGACTCACATCTGTGTTACTGAATCAATTTGGGATCCTCCAGCAAGGTTTATCTGGTGGTGGGAGAGTGGTCTTTTGAAATGTCAATCATTGAGACACTCACACTAAAATCACAGCTGCCTGAAAAGCTGCTATGACACAGTTTAATGTCGAACAGTCCAAACACTTGCCCTCATCAAGTCAAACACCAGCTGTATCTTCCAATTCTAATTGCATCAGGCCTTGAGAATCGCCCATTTACTGTCTTTTACTCTTTTTTCTTGTTTAATTAGTTACATCAGGTTTGAAGTGCCTTGCCTTTCTTCCCTTTTTATTAGCAGTATGCATATTTTCAAGCCAGCTTTCAATTTTCATGCACCAACACAGAAATCCCATATTCATGTTAACCACCTGCTAATCTTGCAATACATGGCACTGTATTTTTTGATTTATTTAGATGATTTTCCATGTGACTGCAACTTAGAAAAATCCCATGAACTGTCTAGTTTTATGTGTAATGAACAACAGAACTGGTGGTGACTTGAAGGAATAACTACTAGTTTCTTGATTATGAGTGCCTTACCAGAGTTCAATTTTATTGAAAAGCTGTTGAATAGGATTGCACTGTAATATGAGTTGTACCATGATGTGCTTGTTCTCTTTGCTTTCTTTGTTCATATCTTGATATCAAGGAGATGTTTTTGTTGAAAGTGCTAAGCATTTAGGAATTTCGCTGTTTCTCTGCTTCCTTAGTTCCACAATCTTGATTGGCATCTTAACTTGGACTAATGGAAAATGTTTTATGATGCTCTGTAACTAAATATTTGATATTCAGCATATCATGACATTGCCTGTTAGTGAACAGTGTACACAAATCTAGCCGGAGAAAGTAATTTTGATGCTTAATTTTAATTTGTGAAGGAAGCTTTACCAGGTTGCAAGGGAATTTGGACTGTCTACCACAAGAATACACGTATCCATCTCAGCGAATCCTCAAGGATGGCAGATGAAGAAGATGAATATCATGCATATTTGATTATTAGTTTGGAGGCTCGTACAATGGTACTCCTTTCACTTGTGGATAGTTCCAAATGTAAAATATCTGAGAAGAAAAAACACTTCTATTTTCCTGTCTATGCTGCTTTATAGCTGAAATTGAATCTTTTGTTGAGATACATGTTACTTAATTTTCTTATCTTCTTCTGGCAGGTTCTGCAGACTGCAAATAATTTGGAGGAGGTAACAGAGAATGTCGATTACTATGTTCAAGGAACTACTCTTGCTGCTGGAAATCTATTTGGGAGGTGGGTTTTTTTAGCTCAATCATTATGTTTGTATTTCCTTTTGCCTTCCAATATCTTCTGTCATATAGTATTCAAGTCTTCACTGAGTTCCTTATGCTTCTAAACTTGATGATTGGGAATTAGAAAGTTCACACGACCTTTCTTCCCCCCTGCAACAATTTACTTCCTTCTTGGTCTGTTAGGTTTAGACTATTTTGGTTTGTTTGATTACTACCTCAGTTCCATTTTATGTGATAATATTGTTTCATTTGATAACTACTCTCCGCTTTTTATTTTATATGATAATATTTGATTAGATACAGAGTCTGTGGTCTTAAATTCACAAATATATATATGATAATTGATGTTGACTTGCGTGATGCCGGGTACTATGAAAGAGATGTTGTTCAGCTGGAATATTTCTACATAAATGAAGGTTTCAACATGTCAGTTTGTGGGTAATAAATAAAAGTTCAAGGGTATTGAAGTTTTCAAAAATTCTTGTAAAATAAACTTGCTTAGGAAGATTGGCTTTTATGTTTCTTACTTGTACCTTATCAAAGTTTGTAAAAAAGCTCATCCCTTACTACTAAATTACAAATCATGCCCTATAGTGAAGTTGAAGATTTGATGGGCATCATTTTTTCTATTTTCCATAAATGCAGACAGGGCCCTTAGTCCTTCGGGCCCTTAGTCCTTCGTAGAGTAATTTCATTTGATTGGGCCCTTAGATATTGCACATAGTTAATTACCTTTTTTTTTTTAAAAAAAAAGAATCAGCATAGTTAAATACTATTTCCTTCCTCTATTCACTTTTGCTTGTCTTATTTTCAAAAATAGATTTTTATATTTACTTTTTATTATTAAAATATCAGAAGTCAAAAATACCCCTGAAATATAGGAAAGGACTAAAAATACCCTTCATTCACCTTCTGGTCTGAAAAATACCCTTCTACTCATCTTTTCGATTTAAAAATACCCTTCCATTTACCTTTTTGGCTCACTTTTACCCTTGAAACTAACAACCCTCTCTTTTTTTTTAAAAAAAATATTTATTATGTGTCATTTTCTTATTTGATGAAATAAAACCCCACCTCTAGAATATTTTTTTCATAATTGATCCTTCGCATTAACTACTTATTCCCAAAACATTTTTAAAGACGTAATACTAAATAATAATAAGGATTGTGTACTAAAATAGCCATATCCATCATTAATTTTTTTAGACAAATATGACAAGTAAAATTGAAGGGAGGGAGTATATACTACAAAGTTATACTAAAAAGTAATTTTTGGAAGGAATAAAGAAACAGAAGAATCGATAATATGAATCAACAAGAATGTTATCCTCCTATTGGCTGGAATTTTCCTGTGAAATCAATTCATATTAATTTAATAATAATAATAAAGTAAATAAATGTTATTTTCTATTTGGATCTTTTATAAAGAATTTTTTTCTCTTCCGTGTTCATTTTAGCAAATTAAGAAGAAGAATATTATTTTCGTCTGATGTTGTTTTTATCATTAAGTAATTTTATGACATAATGAGTCAAATGTACTGAAATATTTTTATAATTATTTTTTTAAAAGCAAAAACCTATCTAACCTACATTTTTAATTAAAGACACCTAATAACTGGTCTGGTACGGTTCAATTCAGTTGTTACTTCGATTTTTAAAAATTTACTAATAATTCTAGAATTAAATTTATAGTAAAAACATCTTCCCCGATGCTTATATACTCATAGATAATCAATATTTCAAATTTATTTTGATCATTAATAAACTACATATATATTTGTATCAGTAGTAGACTAAGCATATTTTATTTTATATTAAATATTATTTTGACAAAAATACATTGATAATTTCATTTCAGTTGTGACAATGACCCATGCTGACATGGGCTACTCTTCCGCTAGTTTGTAAAAGAAGTAGAAGACACATGGTGTGGAATGTGGCACTGCTTGCATTTATGTGTGTTGCATGGAGAGACAAAATAAGAGAGCTTTTGAGGGTGTACAGATGAATTTTGTAATTTAAGGAGTAACCTTGTGTCCCTTATTTCCTGTTGGCGCACCCATGATATTCCATTTTGTTAAGAAGATTGGATGTCCTTTGTGAAATCATTTCATTTTGTAGGTTCTCTACTTTTTGGTATACTTGTACATGAACGCTTTGCCCATACATCAGTAAAGTTTTACTTTATCTAAAAAAATTGATACGTGATGTTGACATATATATTAGATTAGTGATAGTTGAGTATTGTATTAAATTAGTGTTGAAACACTTTTTGATAAAGAATTAGCACAACAACAACATACCTAGTGTAACCCATAAGTCGAGTGTGTGGAGGGTAGTGTGTTAGGAAAAGAGATATGTTTCCAATAGACCTTCGGCTCGAGAACAACAAGAAGTAGTAAGAACAACAACAAGCAGTACGAACAACAAGAAACCACAAAAATCAAGGCTAGGGAAACAACCAATAGAAACAAAAATCTAAGAATATGAAAATACAAGACTCCAAGTAACACTTCTGTAAAGGGAAAGCAAAACACTCGACTACCTGTTAACCGATTATCCTAATTCTCGACCTTCACACCCTCCTATCAAGGATAATTTCCTTGGTGAGATGAAGTTGCGTCATGTCCTGCCTAATTCTCATGAAATTTGAAGTTTGAATAAGTTGGTGAATTTTAATTCTTCAAAATTTTATAAAAGTGGAGTCATCTCAAACATATTTTGGGATATTATAGTAGAAATTCTGTGTGATTGAAATGAAAATGGCAGCGTTTACATATTTTGTTAGTCACAACTGGTTTTTGTTTTCTGTATAATCACATTTCTTTGTCATTGACATTATATTATTCAATGCAAATCATTTTCTAATGACTTTTTGTTTGCATAATCAAAGCCAGTGATTCCTTCATTTGTTCTTGCCTCGTAAAGAGCTTTCTTGATGTAAATGTTCTTTAAGATAGACATATTTAGTTTCTGCGGTCACATTGTTTCCTGATTTGGTTGTGCAAGAAGTTGTACAATAATTTTGAGGAGATTGACAAACCCTTTTTTTCTCCTTAAAGGTACCTATTGCTGATTCAAAAGAAAAGGGTTTGATGACGGCTCTGCTTTCTTTGTGGTCCTTAAATTATAATATGTTATACGTATAAAAAATGAGAATGCCAGTATGTTCTGTTCTTTTTTTTATGGTTGTTATGAATGAAAAATTAAGATTTAGTTCCCTGATCTGGAGTTCTGTTTTGTATATACCACACTTTCTTTTAAAAAAACTTACCATTAGACTTATGTCTTGAATTTTGTTTTCTTTCCTTGTTGATTATGTTGAGCAGTTGCATGGGTTTTTAAGTTTTTCAAATGCACTTCACTTTTTTGTGTAGACGCCGAGTTATCCAAGTGTTTGCTCATGGTGCTCGAATTCTTGATGGTGCATTTATGACTCAAGAATTGAGTTTTAAGGCTTCAAATGTGGAATCTGGCTCGAGTTCAGATACTTCTATTGTAGCTTCTGTTTCTATAGCGGATCCTTATGTTCTACTAAGAATGACAAATGGAAGTCTTCAGCTTCTTGTTGGAGGTATATTAGCAAGATAAGTTATATATGCTTTTGTAAGTTATTACCTCTCTTCTTGCAGTGATAACCAACAAGAAACTCATTCTTCGTTGCTTAATTTGATATATCCTGTTCCAGCTTAATACCCTGCTGTCTTTATGCAATATTACTTATTTGTTTCGTGTTGGTTGTGATATTTGTTGTGAACATTACTTCAAAGACAATTTTTTTTCGCAGGCCCGTACATCAGAATGCCCTTTCTTTATTCTCAAAAAATTAAAATTGTTACTAAGCATACTGATCTAGTTCGTATGAGTAACGATACAAGTGAAATTTGACTTCAACTTTATTTAAAATAAACTTGAAACCGACTCATACATGTACTGCAATTCACAAGGGACTTACCACTGGCCTCAATCATTGTCTTACTACTAATTTGAATCATAATCTGCATTAGTAAAAATACACAGTGTAGTTTACTTCTTGGAACCAGAATGATGGGGCAGTTAGTCAGAAAAATTGGTGGAAACTTGTCCCTGCTTGCATATGGTGGACCATTTGGAAGAGAGGAACTATAGAGTTTTTGAAATAATTTTGTAGAGAAAATTAAGATGAATTCTATATTTTGTTTTATTTTGGTGTAAAGAAAGCTATGCTGAGGAGGCTGACTCACTAGTCGACATGATAGGATCCTTGTGAAAGAAGTAGCCTAAGCTTGGTTGGGATTTTGTGAAGTCTTCTCCACTGATTTGGTGTAATTTAAAATATATGTGTATACATATAGTCGTTACCAGTTTCAATTTTTTTAAAATTTCTGTAAGGCCTGAGCTGGTTTATTAATAACTGCACAATCCACAGTTTAAGTCTCCCATCTGTCTTGAACCATGTCTTTTTAAGCTCAACTTTTTCATTTATCCTGTGTTTCTCTTCCATGCTGACTTTATTATTCCTTTCAGATCCATCATCATGCTCTGTTTCTCTTACTGTTCCATCAGTATTTGAAAGCTCAAAAAAGTCAATATCTGCTTGTACACTATATCATGATAAAGGTCCTGAACCTTGGCTCAGGAAGACTAGTACTGACGCTTGGCTTTCTTCTGGCATGGGGGAGGCAATTGATGGTGCCGATGGGGTAATTCAGGATCAGGGTGACGTATATTGTGTTGTTTGTTATGAAAATGGCAGTCTTGAAATATTTGATGTTCCCAGTTTTACTTGTGTTTTCTCTGTTGATAAATTCATTTCTGGGAGGACCTACCTTGTTGACACCTTTATGCAAGACTCGGTCAATGGTCTTCACGCACATTCAGAGAATACTGAGGATGTAATCCGACCTGGACAGAAAGAGAATAGTAAGGACGTGAAGATAAACGTGGTGGAGTTGATGATGCATAGATGGATAGGGAAACATTCCCGCCCTTTTCTTTTTGGGATATTGGCTGATGGGACTATTCTAAGTTACCATGCATATGTTTTTGAAGGTTCAGAGAGTTCTTCTAAAGTTGAGGGATCTGTTTCATCACAGAATTCCATTAGTCTTAGTAGTACAAATGCATCTAGGCTCAGAAATTTAAGATTTGTTCGGGTTCCAGTAGACAATTATGCAAGGGAAGAGATGCCATCTGGAACTCAATTACAGCGAATGAATGTTTATAAGAATATTGGTGGTTCTCAAGGAATATTTCTCACCGGATCAAGGCCATCTTGGTTCATGGTGTTTCGTGAACGACTTAGAATACATCCACAGGTTATTGTTAACTTACTTCCATGTGTATTTCACATATTATTGTTGTCGTTTTCTTGATAGAGTAGAGAGGTTGGTGAAATTAGATTAAGTTGATGTCCGTTTATGCTGGTTATTTGTGGTGCCTGGGTGAGAAATGAACCAGGAAATCATGGTCTTGCCTTGAAGCAACTTTCCTGGAACCACAACCATTTAATGTACCTGTAACCTTTGATGTCTAAGCTAAAAACTTTCACCTTGGGTCATTTACCTGTTATGTACTCTTCTTGACAAGTAATGCTTTGTTGCTGCAGCTGTGTGATGGACCTATTGTTGCCTTCACTGTCCTTCACAATGTTAACTGTAATCACGGACTTATATATGTTACAGCCCTGGTACGTTAATGAAATTACGCTTCTTCCAACTTTCATGTGTCTGTGCTAATGTATTTCTGGATTGCTTTTTGTCACTGCAGGGAACTTTAAAGATTTGCCAACTTCCATCTTTCCTGTCCTATGACAACTATTGGCCAGTGCAAAAGGTGGGAATCCATTTCTGTAGACCAGTTAAACAATTTTCTTTTCCTTTTACTCCCTCCTTCCTATTTTTTTTTTTTTGGATTAAGTAAAAAAAAGAAATATATATTTTTTGAAACGGGTTACTTGTATTCCTCAGCATTAAGGGCTATGCTGGCCACCTCCTCCAAAAAGCATTAACAGAGGAGAGAAGAAAAGAAAAAAAAACAGAAATACTTACTAAGAACCTACAAAATCAACTAAATGGATTTCCTCTTCTATATTTTGTTCTTTTAACCAAAAACCCAAGGTAGTAATTACTTTCCATTTAATCTTCTGTATTGAGCATTCTTTTCCTTCAAGAATCCTCTGATCCCTTTCCTTCCAAATATTCCACCAGATGCAAGCAGGTGCTGTGTGTGTTCTGGCATACACCAGTTTAGGCTTGCTAAATTGAAGAATAAAGCCCATACTTGTGTTGTTAATGCAAAAATAAGTGTTTGTTGGTTTTCAGTGTCTCTTTGCATAGTGAGCCACACTCTGCCAAACAGAACTCCATGGCCCTGTTTTCCTTCCTCCAGTTACCGATTGACCCCACTTGTACAATTTGTTGACAGAGAACCTTCCATCTGGGTGTTGTCTCCATAATAGACTGTCTGTGTCCAAATTAGTGCCTGGAAAGCTTTCTATCATATTCAGTAGTTCAATTACCCCTTATATCTTCCAGTCACTTAACAACCTTCTAAATAACAAATTCCACCCTTGTTGAGACCACAACTCACTGATTTTGCTATTCGGATGCAACACTGATAGAATAAAGTCCAGGAAACAAATTTTGAAGAGATCCTTGACCAATCCAGTCTTATTTCCAGAAAAAAATAAAACCTTATCCCCCCTCCCAACTTTAACTTTTGTATTAACTTTTAGAGTCGGCCAAAAGCTGCTGATATTCCTCCAAACTCCAACTCCATAAGTGGTTGTTATTTCATCTGAACACCATTCCCCTTCTTGACTGAATTTGTGTTGCATCACCTCTTTCCATAGTGCATGCTCCTCTTGGTTGTACCTCAATAGCCACTTTCTTACCAGATTTTTGTTATGTAACATGAGCTTCCTTACTCCCAAACCCCCATTATTCCTCCCTTTTTGAGCTTCTGCCCATTTGACCAACTGAAACTGCTCTCAATTTTATTTCATTGCCAGAGGAAATTCCTTCTCGAAGCATCTAGAATTTTGACCACCTCACCAGGTATAGGGAAAAGGGACTTTAAATAAGATCTAGTATAGAGTTTATTAAAATGACTACCTCCCAATGAAAGATATTGAGACTTCCAAAGTGCCAACTTCCTCTCAGGCTTCTTAATAATTCCATCCCAAATAGTAATGGCTTTATGGTTTGCCCCCAATGGCATGCCTAGATAGACCGTTGGTAGCCTCTCTACCTTGCACCTCAAGATGTTTGCTAGTGTTTGTATCTGTTGAACTTCTTTTAGCAACTTCTTTTACAGGAAATATATGACTTTTTCTCCAGTTAACTGAGTCCAGAACAAGCCTCAAAAACTACCAGAATCACACTTAAATAGTATATAGCTGTTCCTGGTTTGCTTCACAAAACACTATTGTATCATCAACATACAGTAAATGTGTCATCTCCATACTCTCGTTTGCCCTGTTTCTTATGTTGAAACCTCATATCCAATTATTTTCCAACGCTTTCCTCATTAAACTGTCAAACCCCTCCATAGCTAAAATAAAAAGGAACGGAGATAGAGGATCCCCCTGTTTAAGTCCTCTTTCTGCATGAAAAAAACTTACGGGTTCTCCATTAACAAGGATGGAGAACCTGGTGGTTTTAATACAAAGTCTATCCAACCGAGCCATCTATTTCCAAATCCCATTTGTCTAAGAGTGTTGATCAGGAACTTCCAATTTAAATGGCCATAGGCTTTCTCAGTATCCAACTTGCACATAACCACCGGTACTCTCCTCTAATTCTAGTGTCAATACACTCACTGGCAATTAAAGCAACTTCCATTATCTGTCTACCTTTAATGAAGGCCATCTGATGTTTTTTCACAAGCTTGCTTATCACCCTCTTCCATCTTTCTGCTAGAACCTTGGCTATGATTTGTACACCCCTGTGATCAAACTAATTTGTGTAAAATCTCTCAGATCATTTGCCCCCACCTTCTTTTGAATCAAAGCTACAAATGTAGTATTAAAACTTTTTTCAAATTTCTGTAGAGTGTGGAAGTTGTGGAAGTTCAACTTAGTCTTCCTTTATAGTTTCCCAGAAAGTTAGAAAAAAAATCAATGTGTAACCATCGGGGCCAGGTGCCTTGTCTGCTGCACACATTTTGATCCCTTCTAACACCTCTTCCTCTTCAAACCTTCTTGTAAGCCATTGTTGCTCCTCCATAGTAATAATTTGAACATAATTAATTTTTTTTGATAGAAATCCACAATGGACCTCTTAATCTCCATAGAATTAGAGGACATAACCCCATCGATCATCAAAGAATCTATAGTGTTGATTCTCTTGCGCGCAGTGGCCATTCTGTGGAAATCTTTCTGTTCTTGTCACCCTCTTTGATCCACTGAATTCTGGATCTCTGTCTCCAATGGATTTCTTCATCTCTAGCCGTTTGTTCGTACTCTATGGCCCATTGTGTTTGTGCTTTCATCATTTACTCATCATTAGTAAGAGGTCTGGCTTTTTGTATGATTTCCAAACTTCCAATTTGTTCCAGAAGTTGATCCTTTCTAGCCCTCCAGTTACCTTTATTCTCCTTGCTCCATTCTTTGAGTTTTACTTTCAAAAGACTCAATTTTGTTGTTAACTTATAGTTTGCTCTTCCTGTCACATTAAAAGAATTCCACCAGTTTTGTACTTTGGATTTGAACCCCTCCACATTCAGCCACCATTTTTCAAACTTGAAATATGATCTGTTGAAGACATCATCCCCACATGACAATAAAATTGGATTATGGTCAGAACCCAAACCAGGCAAGGAACTCTGTCTGATTTGATTAAACAATTTGTCCCAAGGAAATGAATGCACGAATCTGTCAATCCGTGATGCATTTCTATGATTTGACCTGATTAAACAATTTGTCCCAAGGAAATGAATGCATGAATCTGTCAATCCGTGATGCATTTCTATGATTTGACCCTCCTCTCCAAGTGTAAGATCCTCCAAATAAAGAGGGGTCGAGTAGCTCTAGTTCATTGATACAACTAGAGAAGTCTTTCATTGTTCCTGAAAGTTTGGTATGATTTGTCTTTTCTGAAGGCAATCTAGTAGTGTTGAAATCGCCACAAACCACCCAAGGTCCTTCACAGAAACTCTTCATTGCACCTAGTTCTTCCCCTAGCTCATTCCTTTCATTTCTATCACATGAATCATATACTGCTGTATATGTTGCTCGGACTCTTAAAAAATGACACGGGTGCGACATCAAAAGCGAAGAGTCCGTGCAACTAAGACTGCTGTAAGAAACCAACTGAGATCTACATTAATGCCACTCAACTTGCAAGTGATCATCTGTTTTCCACTCTCCGCCATCTCCCCCTTCCAAGACCTTTTATCCCACATAATAATTATGCTCCCTTTACTACCTAATGCCATCCAAATCCCCCCCACCCCAACCCCCCACACCCACACACATACACACACTCACCCCAATCTATTACCCTCTAATTGTTGACTATGATCTCCTACTGCTTCCTTTAATTTCGTCTCCACCAAAACATTGCCTATAAAAGGTTCTTATCAAGAGTTAAATAAGAAGTCTAAAGTTAAATTGTTCCAAATATTGTAATATGCTATTTTTTTGGATTAGACTAATAAGGAAAAGTGCCATATAAACTGGAATGGAGGAGTATATGTTCACATATTATTTTAAGCACTCTTTAAATTTTTTTACTCTATGCATATAGAATTATTGTTTTCAAACGTCATTTTTGTTTCTAATGCTCTTTCTATGTTTGTCTATTTTAAAAAACGGAAAAAGAAATACTTTAAGGGGGGTCGTTTGGTAGACTGTATTAGGAAAATAATGCATGTATTAGCCTTGTGTATTACTAGTACCTTGTTTGGTATTCTTTTTCAACCTATGTATAAATAACTAACAATCTATTGTGTATTGAAGTGTGTATTGCTAATATCAAGGATTTCTAGGTATTAGCAATGCAACGGTTTTAGTGCATGCATTAAAATGATTAAAGATCCAACTTTTACATCTTTTCTACCATAGTAGTGGAGGGTATCTTTGTAAATTATGGATCCCGTTTTGATAGCTAATGAATGCATAGAGACCAGACAAAGGAGTAATAAGCCAGGAATTGTATGCAAGCTGGACATACAAAAAGCTTATGACTTCTTAAACTGGGACTTTCTTATACAAATGTTGGAAAGTATGGGTTTTGGGGCCAGGTGGATAAGATGGATAAAATATTGTATTGGCACTGTCAGGCTCTCTATACTTGTGAATAGAGTACCCACTGGCTTTTTCCCTTCCAAGCAAGGCCTGAGACAGGGGGATCCTCTTTCCCCATTTTTATTCATCTTAGCTATGGAAGGAATGAGTAACCTTATTAATACAGCAAGGGGAAAAGGGTGGATCAAGGGGTTCCAAGCAGGAGAACTTTCTAGTTTGGAGGTAACTCATCTACAATATGCAGATGACACATTGGTATTTTGTGGAGCTGAGACAACAAATACTGATTTTGAGGGTCATTTTTGAAGCTGTCTCTGGTCTCCACATTAACTGGGAGAAAAGCTTCATCTATCCTATCAATAGTGTGCTTAACACAGAAGTTTTGACCAAAGCACTAGGAGGCAAGGTTGGGGAGCTTCCAACTACTTACCTAGGTATGCCTTTGGGAGCTAAAAGTAAGTCCAAAGGCATATGGAATGGGGTACTGGAGAAATGTGAAAAGAGACTCACCAGCTGGAAGAGTCAGTACTTGTCCTTGGGAGGAAGATTGACTTTAATTAACAGTGTGATGGATGCATTACCCTCTTATATGATGTCAGTCTTCCCTATGCCTGCCCGTGTATCTAATAGCACTGATGCTCTTAGAAGAAATTTCTTATGGCAAGGCAGTGAAGATAAGAAGAAGTTTCATCTTGTTAAATGGAAAGAACTGATGGTGAGTAAAAATACAGGAGGCCTAGGCATAAGAAATCTGAGGAAACAAAACCATAGCCTAATGATGAAGTGGTTGTGGAAGCTTGCAAATGAAGATAACATGCTCTGGAAAGAGGTCATCATAGCAAAAAATGGCATGGAAGATAAGTGGATGACTAAAATGATAAGTACTCCATATAAATGCACTGTGTGGAGGGGAATCAGAAATCTATGGCCATTGCTATATCATAGAACTAAGGTAGAAGTGGGAGATGGGTCAAAGACATCCTTCTGGGAGGATAAGTGGAATGGGTCTGTCCCTATGAAACAGTTGCATCCTGAATTGTTCACTTTATGCCAACATCAACAGGCCATTGTGGCTACAATGTGGACTGGCCAAGGATGGAATTTGTTCTTAAGGAGGAACCTTCAGGATTGGGAGATTGACAAAGTGGCAGAGGCTATCAGTTTCGACGCATGAAAATCTAAAGAAAAGAGGCTATCAGTTGGCTTCGAGATGTACTTTATGTGGAGAACATGCTGAGATAATTAACCATCTTTTTTTGCATTGTACATGGACAGAACAATTATGGAGAATGTTCATCTGTCTAAAGGGGATAAGATGGGTGAAACCAGGGAGCATTAAAGGAATCCTGAGCAGCTGGAATAGAGATGGCAATGCTTCTGACAAAGAGAAGAGATGGAAACTTGTCCCGGCATGTATTTGGTGGACAATCTGGAAAGAGAGAAACACCAGGAGTTTTGGAAATTGGCAGAATAGCTTACAGAAGATCAAGAAGATGGACTGCTTAGCTCTTTTCTATTTTGGTGTGAACAAGATATATTAACTAGGACAGAAGATATCTTTGATGTGCTAGTTATAAGTAGCAGTTTAGACTAAGACTATTTTATTCTGTAAGTTGTAAAACTTTTGAAGGGGAACTACACTTTTGTTGTTGTATACCTGAGGATATATAGATTAAAGTTACCAGTTTCAGAAAAAAAACATGCATTGCTAATGCAAGCATTACTAATACACTTCATTTAGCATTATTCTAATACACTCTATCAAACGACCCCTAAAGGGAATTCAAAAGTGGTTTCTTAATTATGTCTTATTATATTGATCCTTTAGATATATTTTGATTGATCTGCTTTTGATGAGCTAAGGCAACACAATAATTGTGCTTGTGTCAAGTTTATTTATAGATATCCAATTGAGACCAGAGGTTAGAAATTTTGGGCACTTCGCATGAGAGCTTCAACAGAGATAATATGATTGTATAATGGCTAACTAAATGATTGATGAAAGTGATTACTAACTGGAAGAATTTGTGCAGTGGCCAACTAATGGATTGATTAGAGGGATTTATTAGTATAGTTTCAAAGCAAGGTATAATTGCATCTCGAGCAGTTCAACTACTGGTCACGGAATGCCAATTATCCTATTATAAATATAGCATGTTGTTCAGCTTTTTCAATTATATTAAGAGCTCCTCCCTGTGAAAATAATTAAAGTAATGCATATGAACTGTTGCTAATATTTTCCCATTAGTTAGAGTACAAAATCATTAGTACATAAAGTTGGATATTTTTTCTCCCAATGGATATCTGAATTTTAACATTTCTCGTCTTTCTTCTCTTGTATTCTTGGAACTGGGTTGCAGATACCACTAAAGGGAACACCACATCAAGTTGCTTATTTTGCTGAGAAGAATGTTTACTCAGTTATAGTTTCAGTTCCAGTGAGTATATACTCCATCTTCTGTTATCTATTTGTGGTTTGAGATTAATGTATTAACATATGTTGTTAGGCTGGTAATATTTTGCTTTCAAGAGTTAGGCTGGTAATACAGATGCTCAGAGATGAGTCATTAAGCATACAGCAATTTGTGTACTACAGAGCTTTCCTACCCATGAATGCACAACACAGAATTGTTAGTTGACTACACTTATGGTCAGTGATCTGTGTGTCCCTCTCCAAACCCCACTCACTCACACACACAAAAATAAAATAAAATAAAATAAAAGAAGAGGAACTAAGATAGAAAGAAAATGTGAATCATTGGTGGAAAAAACAGAGGCTAGCATTAATATTACTGGCTTCATTTCATACAGTTCTGCTTGTTTCTGACAGGTTCTTAAGCCATTGAATCAAGTCCTATCATCTATAGCTGATCAAGAGGTTGGTCAGCAGTTTGATCCTGAGAATTTAAATTATGAAGGAAGCTATCCCATAGAAGAATTTGAGGTGCGGATTTTGGAACCAGAAAAATCTGGTGGGCCCTGGAAAACAAGGGCAAGTATTCCTATGCAAAGTTCTGAAAATGCTCTAACCGTGAGGATGGTTACTTTATTTGTGAGTTCAATCTTATTCCTCTTCTTTCTCTTTTTATTGTTTGTTTTTAATATTGAGTACAAGCTCTCCAAAAAGGATTTCAAACTTAATTTTTTTTCTTTGTAAAATAATTCAATGTTTATTTGCTCTCTCAGACTTAGCTGATTCAATTCTTTGAAGGTCAAGTTACCACCTTCTTGTTAGATTCTTAACATTGATAACCGCATTTATTGAGAATAAAATATCTGGGGAGGGTGGTATTTCTTTAATAAAAAACTACAACTTTTGGAATTCCAATTTGGAAAATACAAGATACTGTTCTAGTGGTACATACATTCAACTCTTCTGTGCATTTTCTATGTTGAATGTCACAATTACCTAAAGTAGAGTTTCTAAAGCTCCAGTTTCCCTTTGAAAAGCTCTCCTTGAAGTGATCTGTTTAAAAATCTTAAGATATTTCTCACCCTTAAGTCGGAAGTATAAATGAAAGTACCATGGCAAGGAAATTTGTTGGTTCCCCTAATTTCACTGTCAATTGAAATGTGACCTGCGCTATTTTGTCTCCTCCCCTTTCCAAAAGAAAGAAGAAGAAAATAAAACAAAACCTGGAGCACTACTTGAATACTACTTTGGTAGGAACATGAGGAGACTATTAAATCTTATCTTTGTGGAGACTTTCAAAAACTAATCATTTCCTCTTTTTTTCAATGTTCTACAACAGAATACAAAAACGAAAGAGAATGAAACACTTTTGGCAGTGGGAACTGCTTACGTGCAAGGGGAGGATGTGGCTGCAAGGGGGCGTGTGCTTTTGTTTTCTATAGATCGCACTGCTGATAATTCACGAACATTGGTATCTCCCACCACATGGCTTTCGCCTTCCATATTTCGTCCTTTTTTGGGGGCAAAATGAGTTGTTTTACTCTCTTCTTTTAAATGGTTTCAGGTCTCAGAAGTCTACTCAAAGGAATTAAAGGGTGCTATACCTGCTTTAGCTTCACTTCAAGGTCACTTGTTGATAGCTTCTGGTCCTAAAATTATCTTGCATAAATGGACGGGTTCTGAATTGAATGGAGTTGCCTTTTGTGACTATCCTCCACTTCATGCTGTGAGCCTAAATATTGTAAGTACAATTTTTAGTGGCTTTTCCTTCATTTCTGAGGAATATTATCAGATCAAACTCCTGATAAGGCTTAGTACTTGGGTGTTCTATTCAGTAAGTTTTTCATTTCATCTGGAGAAGTTATGTAAATCATGGTTCGTTTAATTTGTAACTATTGAAGTTTAAGAATGTGGATCAATGGTAGCCGATAGCCCACCCTCTTCCGAATTTGCATAGAGGATATAAAAGCTTATGAATATAATCTGAGATTTAACAATATAAGCTCACAAGGAATTGCATAATTTATAATCTTAAAGAGTGGTGAGTTTAACATTAAAAAAAAAGGCCTAGTGGATATCCCACTTTTGCACACCAGGGTTGTGAAAATCCACCAGAAGTGGCAGGTGTGCTTAGATTGAGGAGTTCCTATTATAATGCTGTAAAAAGTGCATAAGATGTAGTCATGAATCATGATTTGGTGAATCCAAGTTCTGCAGTTCCTATTATTCTGCATTGTTGGTAACAATTACAGAATTTGATGAGATAAATCATTTTGCAAGAGCTCAGTGTGCTTTAAAATCGTGTGCCCTGCACCCAACCCTGAGTATATGCTTAGACCAAAAACAAATTGGAAAATAACTTGAATGAAATGTTATGAAAGGAGCAACACTCTGCTAGTAGTTTCTTTTCTCTATTGAAAGATTCGGATTGGTTGTCCTATATCTATTACTTGTAGTTGGACAAAATTTTTTTGGTGGCTCAAGCTACAAAGAGAATCAAATAGACTGTTGGGGAGGAGCACATAATTTATTGTTTATTCTCTAAAACCTTGTCAATTTCCATAAATGAGGGATCTAATAGTACCTTTTCATTCTTGGACAAACGATATTAAATCATGAAAGTATTTGTAGTTCTCTTTGTTTAGTTTCCTAAAGCTTCTCACAAAAAAAATATTCTGAATGTTTTCCATACATTTTCCTTCAATGTTGTTATTTATAGGTGAAGAACTTTATTCTTCTTGGAGACATTCACAAGAGTATATCCTTCGTCAGTTGGAAAGAGCCTCAACTGAGCTTATTGGCTAAAGATTTTAGTCCTCTTGATTGTTTAGCAACAGAGTTTTTGATTGATGGTAGCACTCTCAGTCTTGTAGTTTCAGATGATCAAAAGAATGTTCAGGTAAGTTGTGGTTTTATATTTTTCTGTATTGTCGATGCAATAACTTTCGTGATAAAATACAGACCTTAGACCTAACACAACCCCAAAAACTAGTATAGAAGTTGAGTTTGTCCAAGACGATATAATGACAACTACCCATTTCCTCCACATACCAAGCTTACCAACCATAGCATGGACAACATAACATGGAGGCTAACATTGAAACACACAATAACATGGATGAGCCTAGCTTCGGTACCATGATAAGGATAAGAAATGAATTTTGGGCCTAACTCAACCTCAAAGCTAGCTCATAAGGCGAGGGTTGTCCAAAACCATATGAGGAGACAACCTATTACCTCTACAAATGTGGGACATGTAAACCTTGAAGGCCATTGCTCTTCTGTGGAACTTTAAGTTCGCAGAACAAGTTCACTCTAATAGCATGTGTACACACAATGTCTAGGATTAGTTGAATACCCATAAGTTGGTTTGCTCTAACTTCTTCAAATGATGCAAAACTTGTTGCCTATCACCTTTGTTTGAGTGGGTAAAAGTCCTACATTCATTAGCTAGTATTTGGGGTTGAGTTAGGCCCATATGCCATGTCTTCACATAGTATCGGACAGATCCATTCCTGTTTGTGCTCCCAGTCCACGCTCCAGTGGTCCTGGGCGTGTAGGGGGTTGTTAAAGTTGGTAAAAGTCCCCCATTAGTTGGGGAATGGACTGGTGGTCTCCTTATATGAACTTGGGCAATCTTCCCATCATGAGCTAGCTTTTGGAGTTGAGTTAGGCTCAAGTGCCATATCTTTACAATCTTCAACCTGAGAGTATTGTTTTTTTGTTCTCTATTCAGCTCCCTCCTGTACCACTTTTTTTTTTTTATCATTATTATTGTTATTATGGACTTTTTTGTGCTTTCTTTCCTTCGGGTTGGAGAAGGGTCTCTCACTGATTTGAGATGTGGATGAATTTGCTATGATATGACTATTCTAATGCATGAAAATGATACAAACTAGCTTTTTCCACTGAGCATGTCGTGAGCAAATTCAATTTTGAGTCACAGAATTTTATAGTTTCCGTGGATGATATTCGAAAGTGAAGTTTGTGACCTGCAACGTAGTTATGGAGAGTATATAACTAGTCATACTTGCAATAGCTATTCAGATATATGTTGGTCAGTATCAGTGATCTTGCATAGCATCTTGATAATGGTATTAGCCAAGAGGTTAATATCTTTTTTTACTTCCTACTGCTATTATTTTTAGCAATGGTTTGAAGACCTGCGATGTTATTCAAATTTAATTAGGGGCTTTGATATCAGACTCTAATTACTTATACTTGCTTAAATGTAGATATTCTACTATGCTCCAAAGGTGTCAGAAAGTTGGAAAGGGCAAAAGCTTCTGTCTAGGGCTGAGTTCCATGTTGGTTCTCGCATTACAAAGTTTCTACGCTTGCAGTTGCTTCCCACTACATCTGAACGAACTGCTACCACTCCTGGCTCTGATAAAACTAATCGCTTCGCTACAGTGTTTGGCACTTTAGAAGGCAGCCTTGGCTGTATAGCCCCTCTGGATGAACTTACTTTTCGTAGGCTTCAGTCCCTGCAGAAAAAGCTTGTCACTGCTGTTACCCATGTTGCTGGATTAAATCCAAGATCTTTCCGCCAGTTCCGTTCAAATGGAAAAGCTCATCGGCCTGGTCCAGACAACATAGTTGACTGTGAGCTGCTATCCCAGTAAGTAGTCTTTGGAACTATCTAGCACTTCTTTTTAGTTTACTCAAATTTTGTTTTTAAGTGTTGCCAACTTCCTTGTTTAGACAGTTGAGTATGTACCATATTATGTTTGGTGGTACCTTCTCAAAATAAATTATGTTTGGTAGTTAGTGATAAGGAAGCGTCTTGCCTTGTGATGAGATTGAAGAGCTCCATGACCATGACTACAATAATTTGTTTCTGAAGACTGGTTTGGGGTACTCTAGATCTCACACTCAATCCTACAAGGACATACAAGTCTCTGACAAGGTTAAAAGAGCATTGGCTAATGCATGATGTAATATACATTCAGAAAAAAAAATAGATGACCTATTAAATGTGTCACAACACCAAAGCATTCATCCTAACTGGTTAGTTTAACTTTCCATTAGATGATTTTTAAGTCTCATCTTGTCATCTTCATTTCTCTTAGTGTCACATTTAACGACTGTTGCATAGGGAGGTCTATGGAGGACATGATTATATCTACGCTACTGACCTCCGAGTTTACCATTTATATATGCTACTTATGCGTTATCATATGTGATCACTTTGATCTTGACGGGATGCTGTATGACTGCATATCTTTCTCAGTAAGTTTTATTAGAGAGTATACATATTCTTGTTTATAACCTCCTAAGGGATGCGATGCTCCGATTCTTTCACATGGTATCAGTGCCAAACTTTGGTTAGGCCGTTTTCATAATTGTTCTCTTTATCTATTCTTTTTACTCTGTGTTTCTCTCATCTCTCTCAGTTCAAGCCCTATTGAGCCACTAGATTGTGAGCCTACTCTCCTCTTGGCTCCAGGCTCCAGGCTCCCTCTTGAGACATACTCTCTATTTCTTTCCCTGAAAGTGTTCAAGTTTGTGTGTGAATTCCTAGAATAAGGTCACTTATCCCTTATTTGTTGTGTAAGGGTTTTCAAAGGATTTTATTATATCTTGGGCTGCTTCACCCATTCCTTTAAGGTTTTGAGTTGGATACTCAGCTTTTTTTCTCTGTGCCCAAGACAATTAGCATAGAGCAGTGCCAAAACTATGCAAGGGCTTAAGCTCAAAGCACTATCAAAATGTGGGTTTTAGTAGAGAGGCATAATGAAGGAAAAATAAAAATTGTAGTGTATATAATGATGCTTGAAAAGGAGGAGAAAGATGGCCCAGTGAGGTGCGAGAGGTTGGCGGTGATAGGTTCGAGGGGAAGTAGAGGTAAAACCGTGGAAGAATTGGTGAGAGGTGATTAGACGGGACATATCACATCTTCAACTCACTGAGGACATGATCTTAGCTGGGAGAGCATGTTGGTCGATGATTAGGGAAGATGGTCAGTAGGTAGTTGAGTGTCTCCTCTTCTTCCAGTGGTAGAGCAGGGTTTTAGTTTGGAGCACCTATCTGTTTCCTTACCAGTGGCATCATCCTATTCTTCAATTCTATTACTACTGTTGTTTCTTTTATTTTTTTTATCTTCACCAATTTACTTTTTACTGTCAGCACTTCTCTTTCTTCAATATTTCCATCATAGCTTTTGTTTCTTGCATTTCTTTCAAACCTATTCGGAAAATACTTTTCTTCAGTTGAGGGTTTATTGGAAACAACCTCTCTTCCCTACAAAGGTAGGTTTAGGGTCTTCGTATATCCCTACCCTCTACAATCATACTTGTGGGACTATACAGAGTATGTTATTGTCGTAATGCCCGAAAAGAATATAATCACAAAAAAGAAACAATTTTAAGACTGGTATAATTGAAAAACAATAATTTAAAGAAATAGATGAAGTAAAAAAGAATGTAGGTTCAGAAACTAGTTAAAATTTGGATGTAGATAAAAATATGTAGTTTTAAGTTTCGTATTAAGTTGCCACTTTTCTTAAATACAATCTCTAAATTTGTTTTTTCTTTTCTGATTATGTTA
Organism: Solanum pennellii; assembly: GCF_001406875.1. Lineage (NCBI taxonomy): Eukaryota > Viridiplantae > Streptophyta > Magnoliopsida > Solanales > Solanaceae > Solanum > Solanum pennellii. The sequence goes on along the minus strand of NC_028639.1, from coordinate 1,735,499 downwards.
TTGTTTAATGTCTACATTTTCAATCATCTTATGGGTGTGTTTTAGCTTTTGAGGCCTAAAATTTCCTTCCATATTGTTGGTTTTACTATTGTTTTTTGAACTTCCTTTTGAGAATTGGTGGTTGTATACTTGAACTGATTAAAAAAACACCAAGAAGGTGCAAGCAAAATTTTTTACAGATCAAAACAAAAGTATGTCGCTCTTCTTAGGGATCCTATCAGATCTTGTCAGGTAAGGAGCATTAGTTTTCCAGATCTATTTCCACTTTCCAGAAATCGAGCTATCATAGCAAGATTTTTACTGTGAAATGATATCTGATTTTACTTTTTTTTCTAAATCCTTGCACTATGAAAGAACATCGGAAGTTCTCCAGAATTGGTAGCAGTTTACCATCATTGCCTCTGGACTCTAGAGGACACTGTGCTTGCTTCTAGCATTACAGAAAGTCTATGTATGTCAGGGAACAATGTTTTGAGAGGAGCATGACTTATCCATTAGTTATTCCAGAAAGAGATAATCCTCCCATCCCCAACTTTGAAACTAATGATGTCCATAAATTGTTGCGACTGATTCCAGATGTTTATCTAAACCCCAACACCATAAGGTATGTTTACAGTTTTAGTATCCAGGGGCTATGAACTCCATACTCACTAATTACTTCTTTTATAAATCTTGTTCTTCAGATATGAACCTACACATCCGTTTCATCATCTAGCTGATGTTGATGTTCTGTTGCTTCAGATTCCTAATTTTCAGTCCCTGCTCCTTTTTACAAGCTATAAAATAATGGTCCATTTTACTAGGTGAATTGTCCTCTTTCCCCTTGCCATAAGAACCCCCTTTTGTTTATCCAAAGTCCAAATTTTTTTAGTCCAGCACATCATTTATCAGTACTAGTCTACCCCTCAATGGCAAGTATTGACTCTTCCACTTTGCCAATCTATCCTCACATCTTTCCAGTACCCCTTTCCAAATTTCTGATGCTTTGTTCTTAGCTCTCACAATAAAAAAACCCAAATAAGTAGGGACGTGATCCTACATCAAACCCCAATGCATTTGCAATCATGCCAGATTTTCAACTTCCTTAACAGGAAAGATTAGACTTCTGCCAAATGTGATGGCGCCCTCAGATTTCTTCAAAAACTGTGACAATAACTCTGAAGTGTCTAAGCTGATCCATTGTTGCACCACACATAACTAATGTATCATCAATATAGTTAGATGGAACTTTCCAAGCCATTCTGTTCATTATTTGAAGCTCTGAACTACCATTATGTTTAGCAGTCTTGAGCATATTTCTGAAGCGTTCCGTTACCAAGATAAATAAGAAAGGGAATTGGATCCCCTTGTCTCAAACAGGGGATTTATTCACTAATACAGAATGTTTAGTGGTGCTTGTGCAAAAGGTGATTCATGTATTCCACATTTTCCCAAAGCTCATTCATGCCAGAAACTTAAGTACGAAGCTCCACCCCCCCACACAGTATCCACACATTCGCTTGCGTCCATGTTTTGTCTGTTCTTATGAAGGTCATCTGAAAATCATCAAGTAATTGATCGTCGGCCCCTCAATCTTTCTGTCCGAATTTAGAAAATGATCTTGTAAACAGTGAAAATTAAATTGATGGGTGTAATATCCTTCAAACACATCACCTGGTTTCTTTGTGATCAAAGCATTGCAAGTTATATTCAAATTTTTTTCTAAATTTTCCTGTCAACGAAAAAAGATCCTTTCTTTCATAAAATGTTCTATGATAATAGATCATCATGTTTGAGAAAAGTCCATGGTGTGTCTATCAGGTCCCGGGGCTTTATCATTAGCACACTGCTTGATGACATCCCATACATTCTGCTCCTAAAGTCTTTGTGAGCAATCATTCTCTTCTCCCATTTATTCTTGGACACTCCCTTATATTGAAATCAGGTCCGTAGAATGCATGATATGTTAAGTCAATTTTGGGGCAAAGAATCTCCATAGAAGGAAAACTATGTTCCTTGGCTTGAAGGTAGGTATCTCCTGTTGGAAATTATATCATCTTTTTGGTGGTGGGTGAAGGCTTATCAACGAGATTCGTGGTGCTTAATGCTGTGATAAAGTGAGAATATTTAAGATCTGGTTATGGCTTGAAAATTTTTGTGAAATTTGTGACAAGACACTGTATCTCAATCTTTTTGACAACGTTGATCAGTTGTAGTAGCATCTGTATTCGTATCATTAATGTGTATATCTTGTTCATTTTGCAGCTATGAGATGCTCCCATTGGAGGAACAGCTTGAGATAGCTCAGCAGATCGGAACCACTCGGATGCAAATAATGTCAAACTTGAATGACATGATCTTGGGTACAAGTTTCTTATAATGTAGCTCTAATGAGGACGTATAGATCAGAAACCAATGTAGCTAATTTGAAGGTAAGTGGGGTACTGGAGCATTTCAGAAGTAATCTTCGACCAGTTAAAAGCCTTCAGTAATCATCCTCGTAGAAGTAAGGCTGCTTTTAACTCCCAACAAGCTGTTTCCTCACAAATCATGAATCTGAAGAACGTTGCAGTCATCATTCTCGTCAAGAGCAGCGTTGGTTCTCTGTTGTTATTGATGAATGTATATGAATTAGGTGTATGAAATCCAGGGTCATTTATTATGTATTGCTGCTTAAGATGAAAGGTGAAGCTTGATCTTCTATAACCAATCATTGCTTATCTTGTAGATTATGTTTATGATGCATAAGTGATTACACCATCACCAAAGTTAGGGAATTAGTACGAAGGGTATGCAGAGCAGAAATGAAGTCAAATTCAGCTTGAACATAGATTGAATGAGGAAGTGTATTTGAGGTGATTTTTGCTTGGCACCTCGAAAATACTAGTTTGTCCAATTCTGCTGGTTAACAGTTAGCAACTATTGCATATTTTTCTGGCACCTCGCTCCATATTCCGAATAACTAAGAGTAACACTTTCATTTCCAGAGTTTTTTCTTCTTTCCCTTAAAGCATTCTGTGTTTGTAGTTCATACTGATTCATTCTAGAAACATACTATGTGGTGGGTGGATTAGTGATACTCGAATCGAAAACCCTTGTCACTTTCACCATACCCTTACTTCCAATTCTGATTCTTTTCTTTTATGTATGCATCTTTTCTTAACTAATGATTGCTTCACTAGTTCAAAATCTGGGTTAAAGCGTTGCACGTGTGTATACTCAGGATGTGAACATTTGGAAAGAATGTTCCAATGGTCAAAGGAGAAAAGCTCTAGTTATTGATGCCATGGCTTCTCAAAAGAGAAGAAAAAGTGGAGTTTATTGGACGCATTAGTAAATACTTAATAGATGGACAACCCATATTGATCTAGTTGAAGTGGTGGTCTGAAAATATTTGTGGTACAGATATGTATAATCTGTTACTTTTTGCCAAAAAAAGAGGTGTGGTATGCAATTGTCTATGAACCTAGCTAATAAATACCTGATTATTCATGGTGTGATTTATTCCTATTTTTACTTAAATGACATGTGTTATGTCAATGATACCAAGGGGATACTAAATAAATAGAATTGGAATATGAATGAAATATAATGTGATAGAGCTACTATGAGGTTCCTTTTGAAATGAGGCTAGGGAGCCACTACGAAGAAGTTTTGGGTATTATGAAGGAAGTTTCTAGCTCATATTGCTCATGGGTTAGGGAACGGGATCGAATCTCCTGTTGTTCCTCAATAGCTCAGCGGTAGAAAGGTCGGTTTACCGTGTTTACACAAATCATAAAGAAGCATTAAGCGGCCATATTAACCCTTTTAAATGTTTAAACTCTATGACTTGACCAATATTTCCATGAAAAAGAATATCATAGAAATAAAGAAGTAAAAATCCATTCATATAGTTTGGGACAAATGCTTTTGGAAATGTCTAGAAAAAGAGGGACACAGATCAGAATGCAATGGAGATTAGTGAAGTTATAGATAGCATATGGCCTCCTTTCCCATGATTAGTTTCTTCCTCTTTTTCCAATTTGTAGTCCCATTCATATCACATTATTGTGTATAGTCCATAATCACTAGATATTGTTGTTATATCTCTCTTTCAAATGCTACCAAAAAAGCCCATCATGAAGCTAACTCCTCAATTTTAAAAAGATCTTAAATTTGGTCCCATCAAGGGATACGTGTGGGAAGAGAAGATTATTATTTGTTATGGAGAGAAGGGAGAGTTCTATCTGTAACGAATCCTTAATATAGTTTACGAGTGTTTACGTGTGTTTAGTTTTTCTCATTTGCTCGCGTTACTTGGTACCTATTACTGATGAGAGCTGGCATATATCTCGTGGAATTAATCAAGATATGAAAGTTGATCTGAACATGACAATCATAAAAAATAAAAATACAAAGGGCGTTAGCTAATCTTCAAGTTGAATTAGATATTAAAAGGTACAATTGGAAAGTCATTGACTAAGAAAGTACTATTATAACTCAAACTTGTGACGCATAATTTCGAAAAAAAAGAAATGAAGAAAAAGAAGACCTTATTATTACACTGTTCCATTGAAGATGAAAGAAAGTAATGCATGCTGCTAAGGCAAATGTTACGCCTTGCTATATGACTCACGCCAAATTAATTTAATGTCGAAAGTTATTTTTGCTTTTAGGCATGCCTCTTGTCTTCACTTTATTTATTTGTACCTAAAAAAAAAGAATATAACATTTTGGTCAATGTCCTTTTGTGAATACATTTTCACATGCAAATTTATTTCTTTTCTAAACTTTTTAAGTTTATCTTTTAGTAAAGGTCAGCTATTTGCCTAATTTCTTTTGTATATAAACCTATTTAACTTTGAATTTCTCATCCCCTCTTAGGTGTTTGTTTGGGATTTGACAATAGGGGGTCTTGATTGTGACAAAAAATTATCACTTTATTATATCTTCCAAAAAATTGGTGTTATTTATATTTCCAAGTCAACAATTTTTGAGCATGCAAGAAATTTTTATTTTGATGAGTTATATCGGTAATATAATTTTTGATTGGTAATTCATTAGTAGTTCGTCGCTACATTATGCACTGTTGAACCTAGGGGAAGAGATACAGTGAATGAATAGGGTGAGAAAAAATGATTTTTTCTCAAAAAGTTTGTTTTATGTATATTACTAGTCAAAAATAATTAAATGTGTGATAAATATATTAATAGAGTTGTTTTTACTTAAAATAGAATGTGATCTAAGCCTGTTTCTTTAGAGGTTAAAGGGGTAATCTTAAAAATTTCCTTTCAGATTTCAATTAGTAACACTAACTTCTTTAATGATTGATGATATTAGCTTATCTTTATTTCATATTAGACGATCGAAATCTGGGAGGTGTTGGAGACTTTTGTTGAGAAAACGTGGACAAGCACAAAAATATATATGGTAAAAGTAATGAAAATAAAATGTTATAAAAATTTTTACGTGAAAACCCTTCTAAATAAAAAAAATCATGAGCCAACAGGAACAACTGATATCACTTTAAAACATCACCGTTTTTAGTGTTGAGAAGTATTAAAGACACTTCAATGCCACAAACTTTAGTCAACCACTGAATGCTTCTCTTAATTTGTCGTTTTTATGATTTTTGTTGTTGCATAGACAACAAAAATAATAAAAGATTATTCCAAATGACAATTTATTTTACAACTAAAATTTTGCATATATGTTGTATTTTCTTTCTCTATGATACATAGACTTCCTTCGACATTATATTTTTTTTTTTGGAATTTCATCATGTTGTATTTATGTAGTATTCTTATTTGACGTTTCAAAAATAAAGTATCAAAATATTTAATTGAACCGTAATTAAAACTAAAGAGAAACCAAAATAGTTTGAACAAGTTGAAAAGCCTAAATTCTAGTTGTCTAGAATAAAGTAATCAAACATATCAATATAATATTAATTTGAAAATACAATAAGAACTCATAAATTGTAATCTCAGGTATTCGGATTAACAAACTATAAATAATCAAAGATGAAAAGAAATAGAAAAGAACTATTCAAGTCTACAGACTTCACTGTATATCCTTAAGAAATTTAATATTTGAGGTTGTAAATTAATTTCCTCCTTGGATAAAACGAATTAAGCGTTAAAGAAGTAGTAGTACCTCAAACTTCAATAATTTCAACGAACTCAAAAAGACAACAACGAGATCACACACACAAACATGATCGGTTGATTTTGTTTTGTAAGAAATGTGTGTAGAAGAAGGAAAGAGTTCGATGCAAAAAAAATGAAAGAAAATCTCTATTTATTGTCAAAAAGGGATAAATGTCACAACTCTTTGAGAAAAAAAACAAACTGAAAGGTCACAACCTTTTGAAAAACGCACGACCTTTCAAACGGTCACAACACCGTAGAAACGACAAACCCTTTCATAAAAACCACAATTCTTCATTTCTTATTCAGATCTTTAAAACGTAATATAAAACTTTAAATATTAAATTTACGATCTCCACTCAAAAAACAATATAACTATTTTAGATTGTTACTTTAACCATCATAATTCACGTACGATATATATTGTTTGACATCAAACAGAACAATCAATTAATATATATTTCAACAAAAAGTTGTGTCATGCATCTTCCTCATTCATCATTCTAGAATTTGAGACAATAGATTTTTTGTGGGAAAAAATTGGTACACTAACATTATGAACTTTAATGATGGTCTCCAAGCGTGTAATCTGACTAATCACATTAAAATGACCAAATCTAACAAGTCAAATGGCACATAATTAAAATCTACATATACATGTTCTTACTTACTTTAATTTAGGTTATATACATTGTTAATAAAACAAATTTATCTACTATCAAGCTACTTATATCTATTATTATTATAGCTCAAGACAATGAATTTAAAAGTGTAAGCAGATTTAAACGTAGATAATATCGATAGTGTATAGAAATTCTCTCTCTCTCTCTCTCTCCTCTATATATATATATATATATATAATTTAAACTAGTCATTTCTAGCCCGCGACAATATTATATTCTCCTTATTGTTTTAATTTCTCTAATAATGTATTGTCTGAAAATTTGTATTTGGATCAGAATATTAAATTATTATTTGATCACATTGCAGACATTGAAGTTTTGTAGGACTTTACAAGTTGCGTTCAATTCGAGTTGGGACTCTACAAATTCTGTTCAACTCAGATAAGGATTCTTGGAGGCCACTCAACCCTAAACCCTATTTTATGTCTATATAAAGGGTACTAAATTCCCTTAAAAGGCATCTCGAAAATTCCATAAAGAGATCAAAATTTCGAATACTCCACAAATTGATGGATTATTCACATAGAGAGGTCAAATCTAAATCATCCTAGTTCGAGAAATACGCTACTAACGGCCCTCGATTCATGGATAAATCCTAGGAAAGTAGAATCAAGGGATCAACAGAATTATACTCGCTATCTTAATCAATAAAATTATGTTTCTTCATATTTTATTTGTATGATTTATTTATTTTTCATATATTTAAAATTTGTTGCAAACACACGTATCAATTTTTAAATAGTAACTCCACCATAGATATAAGAGTAATTGATTTTGTGTTTTGACTAAAAGTCTCAAATGAGAAAAGGGAGAGGTGATGGTTATTATGCATTCTTTGGAATAAAATGGATATATATAATTGCAGAAATTCCTAAATGTTTCTTACTATTGGAACAGAAAATCCATAATTTTATATTGACTATGCTTTAATTTAATTAAGTAGTGATTGCTGAACCACCCCCCCCCCTCACCCCACCCCACAACAACATATTCATGGTGTCTTCCACACATGCACTATCTCTTCTTTTCTTCATTGAAAAATAATTTGTTGTGTGACATATATATATATAGATAGATTTTTTTATTTTTTTTTGCATTGAATACTCATTATCTTATCTTTTATTGAGTAAATATAGAACTATTTACACAATCGTAGATATTTATGAAATATATCTAAATAATTTAATAGATTAACATACATAGTGGCAGAGCCAGAATTTTCAATAAGGGGTTCAAAATTCATAAAAATTGACACACGGAGTAGCCGAAGGTGGTTTGACATCTACTATATATACATAAAATATTATTTTAACTATGTATAAATAATATAATTTTCCGTCGAGATGAATACCCTTATACCAAGGTGGCTCCACTCCTGAACACATATATATGTGTTATATTGCAATACATCAATCTATATTATCTCGTATTGTAATGAGATGGAATTTTAATTATCGTAAAATGTCACTATTACATTACATATACTAAAAAAAGTAATATATCAATTTTAAATTTTCGTATAATTTAACACTTAGGAAACAAGGTGATCTTTTTACATGGGATCTGTCTTGCATGTGAGGGATTTTCACGACATATGACTGAAATCAAAACAAAAATAAAAAAGGAAAGGCTTCTTTATTTTATATTATTATTAGGTTAGTCTCTTTACAGGGTGTTCTGTTTAATTAATTAATTGATTTCAATTTACACATCTAAAAAAAAAGAAAATACTTCTTCAATATATTGTGAAGATAACATGCCATATTTTTCTACAATATTACTGTAATATATTTGCTTAGTTAAATTTTTTATTTGTCCATTAACTTTTTTTATGTTTCCTTGCAACGGTTTAGGGTTAATGTCAGTCAATAAAAAAATTGAAATAACTACGTAAATACATCTTTAAGTATTAAAAATAATCCAATTCAAGCAAATTTCAGATAAAAAAATGTATTAAAATTGATCAAATTTTTCGATCCAAAATATCCATTTTAGCGCGCATATATATATATATATATGTGTGTGTGTGTGTGTATCAAGAGAAAAAGAATTTATTGTTCATATTTTATCCTTATTAGGCAAGATTAACTACTCATTCCACATCATTATAATATGCACAAATTCATTTATTATTCCTTATACAACTTGTTTGCATGGTTGTTATTTATTGTGTGGTAATTTTTTTTGTTGGTTTAATTTAAATATAATATTTGTTTTGATTGTTACTTAAAAATTAGAGTCGAGGGTTTATTTGAAGTGATATTTGTATTTTTCGTATCACCTCTGAGATAAAGGTAAGATTTGTGTACACATCACCGTCCCTAAATTCCACTACGTGGGACTACGCTGGATATGTCGTTAGTGTTTCTTACTTAATTTTATTGTATTGTATTGTATCATTAAAATCATCGTTATGTAACAATATGAAAGTCTCATTTTATGTAACACTCGATTTGATGTGATTGCTTCGTTACTTCTTTTTTCTCCTCATCTTGTATTTATTATTACATAATAATCATTTTTATCGTTTACCTATCCTTTTATAGTATTCCTACTTATCTTTTATTTTTTGTACGTATAGTATTATATAATAAAGAAAAATAATGTATTTAATAACAATAAGTAGTGGATAAATAAAAAATAATTATATATAGGCACCATTTTTACCAACACGTGAATTGATGAAAAGAAATATATAATGTTTGTGTAGATCAACGATTTGACGAATTGTCGTGAGATTTAATTAGACAAATTTCTCGTTCCTTTCAGTAATTGTAATATCTAAATTTGAAGCAAATGCTTCCTTTTTCCAACATTTCTCTCTAGTTCTACGTACATCTTTATTCTTATATTATAATTATAAATAAATATAAACTATATATTATAACTATAAACTATATATTATAATATTATTTTTCCTACTACATATCCCGCTGCCTTAGGCCATTCACCTCATCCCTATATTTATCTAACGTACATTCATACTCTTAATGTTTTACCGTCAAAATTAAAATATTTGGTATTTCGAAATTGGAAAGGTGTTTGTATAATTAAATAAATAGAGCAAGATATTTTAATTTATCATTATTGGAGGTGAATTTAAAATTTGAAATTTATGTGTCGATTAATTAATGTATATGTATACTTCTTCGAATTCACTTTTACTTGTTATATTTGATTCTGACACACTCATTTAAAGAAACATTAATGTTTGACATGATTATTTTACCACCCTAATTTCATTAATTTATGTCTTCAAAAATGATTTGGGTAATTAAATAGAAAATTTATTTTTGAAATAATTGTGAGGGAGTAATACTACTCACATCATCTAAATGTTTTTTTACACGCCCTTTAAAAAAAACATTATTTTAAAAAGAGTTCTAATTATTTTATGCTTTATTCATATTGTAAGATATAATATCTATTTATTGAATGTTTTACTCTAAGTTATAAGCAATCTTCAAAATAATTATTACCAAGGATAAAATAGAAGAAAAAAAATTATCTTGAACTTCTAATATAATTAATAATTTTAGATACAGTAGCTATTTTTTGAAGTTACTACAAATACTTTGAAAGGGGGGAATTATTGAATTCACAATTTTTTTAATTTTTATTTTTTTAATTGAATTCACAATCATATTCATATATAGTGAATCTTTTAATACATGTATAGAATCTAAATAAATACCTCCACCTTCCTTGTTTCTTCCTACTCCAATACAAAATTATGTTAACTTCCATAATAGAATGAGTTGAATAGATCAATGTTCTATATAATATATGTTTTTATTATAATTTACATTATATTATAAATATTATAAAACAAGATTAGAAAATTAATCCCCTTAATTACTCAAATCAAGACATGGAAATGTAAGATGCACATCTATTAATTAACCGACAAAGAAAGCAAGCATCTTATTTACTGTTTTTAAAATGGTAGGTGAAGAAACCTTACCCCAGAACACGAACCAGGTTCGTGTAAGTTGCTTTTAAGTAAAGACAGAGTAAAGACACAAACACTTATTGAATTAAAAACCTTCCTCACTCAAGGAAGGAAAAACCTCGTTTTATTAATTCAACTATAAGATTTTGTGATTACAACTCAATAATCAAAAAGACTTATCTCTACTACTCCCTCGATTGACTCCAATCGATCTCTCCAAAAGGTCAAACCCACCTTTTGTTACAACTCTCACTAACACTCAACCCTACAAAGAGCCAAACCCACCCTTTGTACAATAAACTGTAAATTACAATTAAGAACAAAAACAAGACAAATAGTTCTACACGATAAAACCTTCTCACTCAAGAATATTTTAAGCGTAGTAAACCTATCAACCTTGAAGACTTCAATTTGATGAATAATTCTCCCTTGTTCTCTGCGTGAAGTCGTATCTTTCTTCCTCTGCCTCGTGCTCTTCTTATAGAGTTTCTTTTGCCTTGTACACTCCTTATCAGATAAGGTAAGGAAGTTATTGTTGAACAAGGATTCCCTTTTAAAGTACAATCCTTATTATATACAAGTTCCTTCCTTAATAATATATTTAAGGTTTTCCTTATTTCTATCAACTTATACCTTTAATATATTATTTTTGGCTTTGACAAATAACTCTATTTTCTTGATTACATGGCTGACCCATTTTACTCGATCTTGGACTCGAGCTTGGCTTCTTTTGCTGCGTACATTTGCTACTGATTATTTGCGCTTCTTGTCTATCATCAAAACATGAATTATCGATTCTATCATATTCTATCAAAATGGTAGGCAATTAATCAAAATGCAAATAATTAACTTAATTATAGCCCATCAATATAGACTGATATAAAAGTATTATTAAAATATATAATTAAGTTCTACTTTATATTTTTTTTTTTTTAAAAAATGTTATTACATTAATCCATTTATTTTATTTTATAAACCCAATACGTGATGTGAATGATTATCATTGTCCAAACATAGGTGAACGTAGTGGTCTATTTTTTAATTTAATAAAATAAAGTATATGATCACGAAATTTTTTTTTTTAAATATGATCGTGATTTTTTTTCTATAAATTATTTATACAGATATTGTTTTCATTATCTATAAACTTTAAATTACTTACATTGTTATAGTTGGTTGTAAATTACTAATATTTATAATATGATTATCTTATAATCAAATAATGTGATTATATAATTATTTTTGAATTTTTTATTGATATTTGATATTATTTTTCAGAATCTATAATGCATGCTTCTGTTGAGGATGAAGTAATAATATATGTTCCCATATATCTCAACAACACATTCTCCACTTGTTCATCACCATTTCACAATTAATCACTTAATAATATATTGAATTTGCCATTATTTTTGGTCAAACTTAAAGGCCCCCGTGCACCAAAGAAAATATGTCACTACTCATTGCTTTGTAGTTAGTTAAGGGTGTACAACTTTTTGTTTAGGAAAAAGACTCAAATATGTTATCGAATTTTTAGAAAAAACTTATTTATATTATCTGTTAAAAGTTTGGCTCATCTGTATTATTATCGTTTAAGAAAAGACTTATTCATGCCATTATTTTTAACAATAGTTTTGCAAAACTATTTTTGACACGTTCCCAATTGCAATTCGACCACGTCATCAATTTTTTTAATTAAAAAAATCATAATTCTGAAAATACAATTGAATTAAATTTTTTAAAATTTTTTTGTTTAAAAAATTTGATGACGTGGTCGAATTATAATTAGTCAATTTTTTAAATTAAAAAATAAAATTCTAAACAAAAATTGAATTACTTTTTTTATTAAAAAAATTGATGACATTGTCGAATTATTTAATTGGTCACGTGTCAAAAATGATTTTGCAAAATCATTGTTAAAAAAATAATAACATGAATGAGTCTTTACTTTAATGGTTATGGTATAATGAGTCTTTTCTGAAAGTTCAATGACATATTTGAGTCTTTTCCCTCTTATTTATCATATTAAATATATTAGTTTTTTAAATTTTTAATGGCTATTCCAAGAAAAACTAAAATAAAGTTAAGTCATGACATTATGTTAAAACATTATGTCATCAATAATAAAATAATGAAACTTAAAAAAAAGTGTTAATTAAATATTTATAAAAGATAATAAAAATAAATATGTTTGATTTGAGATTTATGTGAGTTACTAAATGTTTATGGACTCTTATTATATAAAGATTATTGTATACCATAAAAAAATTGTAAGTTTAAATTTGAAATAATAGGCTAAGAAATATAAATTATGAAAAAAATTTAACAATTACTTATAAGTTATAACAAGGTCTCAGATAGCAACTCGATGAACGGCTCAACTAGGCACGATCGTAGACATGTCTTTCGGAGATTGAATTTTCTTTATGTTATTTTTGGATAATTAATTGAGTACTCTTAATTGATCGAGTATTTGTCTATTTTGTTGGTTTTTTAATAGGGAAACTTTCATACATAGCAAACGTAAAATTTATATTTGTATGTTATATTAAAGTTTGCATAACTGTGCTCCGTAACAAACACGTATATATAATTTGCTATACATATACAATTGAAGCGAATTGTATAAAACAAGAAAGAGAAAGAGACTTGAGCGGGCAAAAAATTGTATAAAACGAAATATATAAAACGAATCGTATAATTATAAGTGTATAGGACGATTATATACAATTTGAATTTGCATAAAACGAGAAAGAGAGAAAGGCAAAAGAGACTAGGGCAGAGAATATATAATTGAATCGAATTGTATAAAACGAGAAATAGAGAAATTATATACAATTTGAATTTGTATAGAACGAGAAAGAGAGAAAGACAAAAGAGACTTGGGCAGGGAAGTACTTTTATTGTATAATTATAAGTGTATAGGACGAAAATATATGTATTTGCATGTGTATATACAATTTTCTTTCGCTTTATACAATCAGAAACACAACTTATACGATTCTATTGTATAAAGCGAGAGAGGCAAGCGAAGGAAGCGAGCGAGAGAGGGAAAGTAGCGAGCGAGAATATGAGGGAGAGAGGGACTAGCAAACAGTTTGCTATGGAACACAAATAAATCAAACGGTGGCTACTATATTTATTTTATATAATTAGTTTGTCATTCTATGCAATTATTCCTTTTTAATATTATCTTTTTAATAATTATTATTATCTTTATTTTTCTCACATGATAATGAATATTTTAAGGTATAAAATATTTATAAAATTTGCACAAAGATATTATTGATTTGATTTTTTTAAAATAAAATCAAATCAAATATAATCGAATTTCTCTTTTCAACATATCAATCTAGTCAAACAATATCACTAGTCGATTTTTTCCCTTATTTGATTCGATGTGGTTTGTCGGTTTCTTTTGTTGTTTGCATTGTTACACCAATTTTTATTCTTTAGAAAGATTAACATCATGAATTGACATGAAAAATGAAGAAATCAAAGCGAGAGTTCATACAATATATTGAGAAGTAACAAATAATCATTTTACCCTACATCAAATAGTATATATATTCGTCTCAATTTATGTTATGAAAATGATACATATATAACTTGAGCAAAGTCCATTCCAATTTATTATATATGAAATTAATAAATTTTCATATCATAATGTTCCTGCTCCAGAGATTTACTCTTGAGCATGTGAGAAGGTATTGATCAATCCAACATCGACAGAGATGCGTAAAATTGAAGATTAGATTTAGTAGAGCACTCTTGAATCATCGCTTATATGTCTATTTTGTTGGATTTTCAATACGATCCTAATCATCGTCTTTATTTTTCTTAAATTGTAATGAACATTCTAAGATATAATATATCTATATATATATATATAAGTATAATGTTGATTTGATTTGATTTTGATTTTTTAAAAATTGAAAATCAAATCATATCAATTATGATTCGATTCATTAAGTTAATGTGGTTTGTCAGTTTCCTTTGAACACCCTTGCTTGCAGAATTACACCATTTTCTATTCTTTATGTTATTAAGATGGTCAGGGACGGAGCCACCTTATGGTTAGGGGTTCATTCGAATTTTTTTTGGCAAAATATTATATTATTTATATATGGTTAAATTTTGTTTTTTATGTATCTATAATATATGTCGAATTCCTTTCAATTTGTTCGTGTGCTTATTTCTTCCAATTTTGAACCCCTTTAGTAAAAGTTTTAGTTCCGTCACTGAAGATGATACGTATATAAACTAGAGCTAAATCCATCTCAATTTATCATATATTAAATAATAAACTTTCATATTATATTATTCATGTTCTAGAGATTTACTGTTGGATATGTGAGAAGGTATTGATCGGTCCAACATTGGTGGAGATGAGGAAAATTGATGATCTATTTATATTATAATTTTAAAAATCTTTACTTTATAAGCTAGATTTTATAACCGTATTTGATCCAAAATTCATTTTGTTAACAAACATATATTCTAATTCTTGAATTGATTTATGGATTTTTTGCATCCTGAAAATGACAATTTTATATATATTAACTACACATTATAAAATGCGATTTTTCTTCTTGGTATCTGATTTGTAAGATACAGAATTAGTCATAATCATTTTTATAAAATTTTATTCTTTCATAGTATTTCATAATTTCATGCCCTACTATTAATTTACCAAGAGACATTACCTAAACTTGAAAATTTAGAAATCTAAATACTCCTTATATTTTTTTTTTCTTTCTTCTCAATTTTTAATGCATCTCAAATAGTTTGAATTTATAAATACATATTTTTGTTGGATTTTTTTTTAATTCATCACATATAGAAATGTCATTTTTTCTTTTTGACGACTCTTTAGTCCTAATTTTTCACCTAATATATTCAAGATTACAAAATTAAAATACATTTTAATTTTTTTTTCTTAAAATACGTATTAAATTAAAATTAGACTATTAATTAAAATGAAAGAGGAGCATGATTACCATCTTGATCGCCGATGTGAATACGATTTATTAATTGAAATCGAATCCAAAAATAATAGACATTAATTTCAGAAAGCTTTAAAAGAAAAAAAACATTAAAGTGCTAACTACTCCTTGACTTTTTTTAAAACAAAAAAATGTGGCCAAAAATATAATTAATAATTTAAAAAATAGACCTGAGTGGGCTCAGTGAATGTCCTTCACAATGATTTACCAGTGAAACTAAAACCCGACAAAATAAAAAAAATAAAATAAAAATAATAGAAGATGTTTTGAGTGTGACCACACCCCCTTTAGAAGAAGAATGTGTAATACAGAAAGTAAAAGTTAAAAAAAATGAAATGATAGCACCCAACTCATATATTGTTATTACAACAAACATCGCAATCGACGATGATCGTGATAGAGTGATAAATATTCTTTCATTCTAAATCATATATTTCGAGTTCATATCAACTTTGTTAGGAAATATTTTAATTTTTAATATGAAACTTTTTATCACGAATTCAGACTAATCTAAATTTCAATATAAATATTTAACAACGAGTTTGAAAAATAATATTAAAAAAAGAACAAACATTGTTCAGTGGGGAAAAAAAAGGTAGTATTTATGTTCATGTTGTAGCCAAACATACTGGAAAATAAAAGTTACCTTTTCCTGACTTATGTTAGACACACATAATCTCCAAATTCAAATTTAATATCTAAAGCGGAATTTAAGCGATCAACCTTTGAATTTTATATCGAAAGTATATTACTTGACTTTTATTAACTGAGTTATTAAAATATACACGTAAAAGAAAACTATATACTTTTAATATAAGTCATATAATGTGTTTGTTTTAGTTTTTCATTTGATATTTGGAATAAATATTAGAACCTCGTCTAAATCAGAGTCTACTTGAAATCGATACTCTCAATATCTAATTAATGATAAAATAATTTCACCATTATACCATAATGAAACTAGTTTAATATAAGAATCATATGGCTCTATATTTTATTTTATACTTGGAAAAGGAAGAGTAATGAATATACCACTACCATTGGATAGCAAGTGTACATCAACTTGAAAGAGACAAATTACCATTTTGTATTAGTAATTTAAACCACGCTTGGTCATTAAATCTGGAACTATACAGTGTTTTTATTCAATCAATACCATAATTTTTTCAATAAATAAATTTTAAAGCCCAATAAAAAATATTACAATTATAAATAAAATATTAAAAAATATAATTTTATTAATAAAATAATAAGTATAAATCTATTTATTCCTTTAATTATAATTTTTAGAAAGATTTCTCTGTAATCAAATGCTATTAGTGAAGTATTTTTCGATCTGATCTATGAAATATTCAAAATACCTATAAACGAGCAGTTAAAATAGAATAATCTCGTAAAATTCTAACTAAATAAAATTTTAATAGAGTCTCGCAAAATTTCAACGTGTAGCTGCGTTATGTGACTATTTGTAAACATCCCACGAGCCCTCAAATCACTTAGCTTTTATCTTCATCTCTGTAACCTCCATTCTCCAATTATTTCTCCTTCTTCTAAATCTAATCCTCTGTCTCTCTCTGTTTCTTTCTCTTTGTTTTTTCTCTAAAAATTTTTCTCATTAAACTCATCAATCAATCTTCTTTCTTCTTTACTCAAAAACCCATTTTGACACATTATTGAATTCTCAGATTCTTAATCATGGCGCTGGAAACATGGTTGAATAAGGTGAAGAAAACGATAGCACACAGCTTTGTTACAGTAAGATCAGGGGGTGCGCCACGTGCAAAGACGGCGGTGATCAAGAAATCAAGTGTTGGGGTTTTAGCATTTGAGATCTCTGGATTGATGTCAAAGTTACTCCATTTATGGCAATTTTTATCTGAGAAAAATATGATAAGAATTCGTAATGAGTCAATATGCATAGAAGGTGTTCGTAAAATTGTCTCAAACGATGATGCTTTTCTTTTAGGCCTTGCTTGTGCGGAGATTGTGGAGAATTTAAGGCTGGTTGCGAAATCTTTATCAAGAATCAGTAAGAGATGTGAAGATTCACATCTCAGAAGCTTTGATCGATTCTTTACTGAATTCGCGAATACGGGTCGTGATCCTTATAATTGGGTTCTTAGTTTGAAGGATATGGAGTTAAAAATCAAGAAAATGGATCAGTTTGTCACTACAACTGCTCTGCTTCATCGACAAATGGATGAGCTTTCAGTACTTGAGAATAGTTTAAAGAAAGCTTCGAATTCGAATTCGAATTCCCATTTCAAAGATTCTGACATTTCAATCAAAGAACAGAAGATACTTGAGCTACGACAGAAGTATCTGTGGCAGAAACAAGAAGTTAAGTATCTAAAAGAGCGATCTTTATGGTGTCGTAGCTTTGATACAGTTGCATCATTGTTAGCTCGATCCATTTTCACTACACTAGCAAGGATCAAGCTTGTTTTTGGTATCAATCATGGATATCCAAATTCACTCCCACGTAGTCTCTCTGCTTCAGCCACTGTCTATCCTTCAGAAAATCACAACACATGCAATTTCGTCTCTGGTCCATTGATGAACAATCCTCCCCCTATACTCAAAGTCTCAGATCATGAATTTTTCGAATCAAATACTAAGCTACTTAAACCACCAACGACTACTTTAGGCGCGGCTGCACTTGCTCTACATTATGCTAATTTGATCATTGTTATGGAAAAAATGATAAGATCACCACAACTAGTTGGAGTTGATGCTAGAGATGATTTATACTCCATGTTACCAAATAGCGTTCGATCATCATTAAGATCAAGACTAAAAGGAGTTGGATTTTCGGCTAGTGATCCAGTTCTGGCTGGTGAATGGAAAGATGCCCTACAAAAGATTTTAGGATGGTTGTCACCTTTGGCACATAACATGATCAAATGGCAAAGTGAAAGGAGCTTTGAACAACAAAACTTAGTTCCAAAAACTAATGTACTCTTGCTGCAAACTTTGTATTTTGCAAATCAAGAAAAGACTGAAGCTGCCATAACAGAGCTATTAGTTGGTCTAAACTACATTTGGAGGTTTGAAAGAGAAATGAATGCTAAGGCCTTGTTTGAGTGTACCAACTTCAACAACTTCTTGAATTTGAAGCATTCAAGTAATTAGTCTGCTCTTGTTTGTTCTAAGTTCTCTTTGTTTTAATTAATAGATTATATAATTTGAAGGATTGTTAGATGGAAGGTATGTTTTGTTTTTAACACAAATCTGTATATTGTATCATATCAATTGTAGACTATTACTATAAGATTTGAGTCAAAATTTTCAAAGTTCATTGAGATTTGAGATGTTGTTTTGTATGAATAAATTTGAATTTTGCAGGCATGTGAACATATTCTTGTATCTACTATTATTGTGGTATCACATGGAATTTAGGTCCAAGATTACAAATCTGAGAAAATATTGTTTAACTTACATTATAATTAAAGAATACTTGAAGATAAACCACAAATAAGTTGGTTGATGATATGATTGGTAATAGACTATAAGTATTAAGTGGTCCCTTATTTATGGTGAGTTGAAGGATTATAATTAAACAACAAATTCCTACTTTGGATCCTCCATGTGTCATATGATCTTTTTTAGGGGTCAAATTGTGATTACATTAAATTCTTCTAACCCCACTTTAATATGTAGAAAGAATTATTAATGTGGTGCAAAAGAAAGAAATATTGAATCGATAGATGTAAAATCAGATTATCTAAAATATAATAAGTTCATTAGTTACTTAAAAAGTAAGACGCATTATAACAAGTGAAATTGGTCTGATTGTGATAAAATTCTTTACATTGTCAGTGCGTATGTGTTAGCAATTAGAATTCAATGAGAAAGGGGAGCAACAAAGTAAAGTGCATGCATGAAAATTGGGACAAGAGTTAGCCATATCCTGTGTACAAAAGGTAGGCCATTGTTGTATTTCACTGTCCAAATGCATATGCACATAAAAGAGTTTGAAAATATGGGGCCTTTGGAAAATTTATTACATGGAAAACATAGAAACAAGCAACTTGTGATTTGCATATATTGTTGGGGAGAGGAGGAGACTTATCATAATAAAACTTAAAAGACATTGCCTTGTTATAGTGGGGTGACCCCACTTGTGTAATTGCCTAGTATTTTTATTTAGGTTTTAATGCATCACCTTATATTATGAGTTGGTGGATCAGAATATTCAAGATTACATATTATAGTTGAGATATTGCATTTTGATATTGTGACATCCACCTTCTTTTTATCTTTTTCTAAGTTTCTCCATTGATTCTTTTGTGTTGTGCTTTAACAATCTTTGGTTGATGACACAAGCCAAATTGATGTGGTATGATTTGGTGTTGAACTAGATCCACACTAGATCTTGTTAAGTTGAAAATGTTTTGACAATGGGAAAATACTTCACACATATTTCGCGTTTAATGTCGCACTTGTAGATGACGAAAAAGTTATTAAAAATTTACATAAATTTTAAATAGGTTAAAAATTGCTGAACTAACATCATTTTATAAGTTCCATTTTTAAATTATTGGGTGCTTATAAAATCCCCTTGAATTATCATTACCTCATATTAAAATACCCTTTGAGCAGATATGACATGCTTTGATATTTTTGAAAAGTCC
Source organism: Solanum pennellii (assembly GCF_001406875.1). NCBI lineage: Eukaryota > Viridiplantae > Streptophyta > Magnoliopsida > Solanales > Solanaceae > Solanum > Solanum pennellii. The sequence goes on along the minus strand of NC_028639.1, from coordinate 1,715,114 downwards.
AAGCAACATAGATGCTATATATGTAAGTATATCATGTTTCAAAAACTACTTCATAGAGTTCCAAGTGATGATACATGTCGTAAAAAAAATTAAGTGTTAAAAATCTCCTTAAACTATTACGGTTAGTATTTGGTGTTCGGTATGCGTATTGAAACTCAACTATTTTGAATTTGCACCGTATAGGGCACCATTCGGGGGAGGGCATTACCAAGGATTTTTCATATCCATAATTCAAATTTGAAATGTCGAGAGAAACAACTTCATCCACTGTACTAAATCCTTTTATAATATTCGAAGATGTATACGATATATAGAATAATATTTTATTTGAGAGTATTCGGCTACATGGCAACATCATTGATCTAGAACTAAAATCTATTTGGGTGAGGTGCATGAATAGCCATTTTGGGGCTACTATTTAAACTTCAATCACGAGTTATAAATTATTGCAAGTTTAGTCAAATACATTATTTTGATCAGTTGATCATAATTAATTGCATTACATTGATCACTTTATTGTTTTTTCTTATTCCTTTTACCCAATTTATTGTGCAATAAATACAAAAATTGTTGCCATATTTGTTGTACAATAATACATAAAATTACATTAAATTGATCACTTTGATCATAATAAAAAACATTTGGTCATTTTTATTTTTGGGCAAACTACATAAATCTCACTAGTTTAGATTTTAATTACTCAAATTCTCGATAGTTTTAAATATTACTTCCTCTACCATATTTCATACTTAGGATACATAAGTTTGAATACGTGAGATACTATTTAAAATTATTTAATGTTTAGCCATAATTTAAAATAATTTTCTCAGGCCCCAACATATGATAACCCGGGAAATTTGCACCAATAACCACTTCAACGTTGCTATTTAAAATATAAACACAATATTTTTTTAAAAAAAAAATTGTACATTTTAGTCATTTGGCTAAAATTTCAGTATTATTGCAAACTTCATATGTATGTCTACAGTTAGAGAGTGTTAAGTCTAATTTCATACTTAAATATTTGAAGTTTGAACAACAAAAATAGATTTTATTATTTTCTAATTTCTTTGTAATTACTGGAGAATATTTTCACACAACATCATCATTCATGTAACTTTCAAATAAAAATGGAATATATTTTAAAATTATAACTTGATCATCTTCTTGTTTTGTTTTTCATATCAGACAAATACACATAAACCCTAATTATATATACATATATTCAAAATGTGGAGGCAGTGAGTGACGAAAAATAAATTAAAAGAATGAATTAAGGCAGAGAAATTCTGAAGGTTATGGTTTAAAGATTTTCAACCTTGTACTTAACAATAGTATACATGCAATAATAGAAGACGATAACGTTTTAGATAATATTTTTGAGTTTATAAGCTTTGCATAGAGGATTTTTCTTAGCCAAAATTACACTTTCTATAGACTTGAAATTGAAAGTGCATGCATATTCCTCTGAATATCTATGATTCTTGCAAAATATTTCATCCTACTTACCATTGAACTCTATTAATCCCAACTTCCTTTTAGACTTCGACTTGATCATCAAATCATCTTTTAATAGCAAGAGGATACATCTTTTGAAATAAATATATTTCATCATAGAGATTGGAATTTCTTGGATTTCCATAAAAACCACAATTCCTTGGGCATAAAATTGGGTTTTCTGTTTTGTCACAACAAGTTTCTTTTTTTTTTTTTTTTTTTGAGTTTTTCATTATAATGTCTTTTTTTCAAACTAGTAGTGTTGGATTTTAAGAAGTGCGAATGAAAAATAAGAGTCGTAGCTTTAATGAAAAGTTGTAATTTTTATAAGGAGTTGCGATTTTTATATTAAAAAAATTGTGACTTTTCCAATAGATTGTGACTGTCCAAAGGATTGCATTGTGACCCTCCGATAAGGCACTATAAACATTTGTTTACACTACCCTTTATTATCTATAAATGGAGTATTTTCTATCATTTTTTAATGATGAATTTCTGGTCCTTCATCTACTACTACTAAATCTAGTATTGCAAGTGTGCTTAAGTGGGTCGTTGACACAGTAGTTTTAAGTATCAATACATCGGTGAGTAATATTGTATCCTGAGAAGATATATTTTCTTAACCTCGGATACTTGAGGCGATAATTTCCTTAAGGACACATTGTGCATTCAATGGACTCGATTTTCTTTTTTGAGAATTTTTTTTGTAAAGTATTTCTAAATTTTATTTTCTCTATTTGTTTTAATTTTCTGATTTTGAAAATACTCTTTAAATTTTATTTTTCCTATCAACTTCTTCAAAATTATTATTCTAATTTTTTTAGGAATACAAGATCAATAAAAAAATAGTGATTGGTGTATAATGTTGTGTTTGGAACTTTGGGGTTATAATTTACTTATATTTAGGGAGAGGGATAATCCGAATAATGCTCAAATTAGGACTTATCTCTCTCAGAATTCTGTTTGGTTTTGATTTGGGATATTAATTTGGAAACTTACCTAATAGATAATGTTATTAATATTAAGAAAATATTTATTATTTGTTGTAATAATAATTTTTTTTCATTGGACACTTATAACATACTTATAATATAATTTTAATTCATATTATAGATATAATTTATAAAAACACGTATAATACAAAATTTTATTAATGGATAATACATTTATCAAACACTTTAATAGATGTGTCAATTTTTTACCAAGTAAACATAATGAGAATATTTTAAAATACTTCTAATATGATATATTGCATGTACATTTTACTTTTAAAACCTATTACAAATTTATCACAAATATTATTATGTATTACAATAAATAATAAAAAGTATCGCTAAAATCAGTAATTATTGATTAAAAAGTACTCAGCCAAGTATCTTTTTAGTTCAAACTTCATATATATGTCTAAGTTTGAAAACAATGCAAATAATAACATTCTGTGATGTTTGGCTTGCAGGGATTTTTTAAGGACAAAGTGACAAATATATTTCTCAACCATGCGATTTAGAGTGAATATATCTTTTGTTATAAAATTATGCATATATATCCTTGTCATCCAACAAATAGTTCAAATATATCGTTTTAGTTTAAATTATGCATATAAATTAATCATCTTCTTGTTTCGTTTTTCTTATCAGACAAATACACATTTACTCTAGTTATATGTCTAATTTTGGAAATAAATATACAAATACTGAGGCGGAAAAAAATGAACGTTGTGGCTTAAATTTATTATCTTGTACTCAACAATAGTATACATGACATTAATGGATACCTATGAATCTCGCAAAATATCTCTATCGCACTTACGATCATCAAATCATCTTTTCTGGCTTTATTAGTTAGAGAAAACATCTTATGGAATAAATATATTTCGATCATAGGAATCGTGATTTCTTGAGTTTTCGTTGGAACCACAATTTCTTGGGCATAAAGTTGGGTTTTCTGTTTTGTGACAAGAAGTCATTTTTTCTTCTTAATTATTTGGTTATAATGTGTTTTTGTGCAACTTATTAATCGTAGTATGACTGTACATATAATGATGTATTTGGGGTTATAATTACTTATATATAGAGGAAACTTTTATGGACTCCAAATAATAATCAAAAATAGGATTTCCCTAATTTTCATATTAGGAAATTTGATTAGCCGATTTGGACCGCTCTACATTAACTACGGCTTTTTTTAAGGATATTTTGTTTTAGGAAAGAAAAAAGTTACCAAATAAGAAGAAGAAAAGAGAAAGAAAATCGAGGGGCTCAACTTGATATGGGTGTGGGGTTAGGTGAGGATGGGAGGTGAAGAAGAAGAAATAAAGAAAGAAAATGGAGGGAGCTTGAAAGTTGGGGTGGAAGATGAATTAAAATTGAAATGAAATTAAAATAAAAATAGTAAAAACTAAAATAAGTCAAAAAGTAAGAGAAAGAAATAAAGAAAAACTTAAAATGAAAAAAAATAATATTTCAAATTGAACTAACACGTGTCACACAATGATTGGTGTGTGATTATACTTGTCATTTAAAATCTGGAATTGATCTGAAAATGATGTAATATATATGTTAGGAATAGTTTAGGGGGGTAATAGGATATCTGCATAGTTAAGTTGTCTTTTTGAAAATTCGGGACAACTTCAGGTGTCGCATTATGTCTTTTCTTTTATTGTATCAACAATGTGAATAAATGTATATACATCTCTGACACAAAGTTATTCATCATCTATACACGAATATACATATTTATAAAATATCAGATACAGTGCATATACATGTAAATTTGTTGAAAGTAATTTTTTATGCCCATACGTATATTGCTAATTTTGGTTATTTTTATGTAGATGAAAATTTAGCTATATTGGGTGCAAATAAAATTACTTTATTGCATACTTATGAAATTGTATCATTCTTTTATCTCTCATCGTCCTTTTTAGAATAATTATTTAGTAAATGAATTTTCTTTTTACATGTCACATACCCTTTAGATCATGGTATAATCGTATAATTACCTACTTATGTTTTTTAAAAAAACAATTATATCGCCATTGCATAGAAGTTAAAACAATCCAATGCTGCAAATCAAAATCATGGTGATTAATAAGAGTTCTCGATTAATAATGAGAATGTAGACCATTGAGTGTGGAGTCTTAATTAGTTAGTCCATATACATATTCAAGAAAATCTTATTACACAATAGAATAAAACAATGGAATAAGGATGAAAATATTTTTAAACTATGTGAAATAAAATAATAATGTCTTCCGTTAATAATTTGATTTTAAAATGTCCTTTTTATTATTACTTAATGTCATTTTTCTAATAAATACAGTAGGTTTTTTTTTATTTATTATTTTTAAACATATTCTTTTGCTAACAAAATTATTACTATTAAAGAACTCAATTCTTATTTCTTTTTCTGTTAAATTCACTATAACTTAATAAAGAAGTAGGAAATAATCATTCTCTTCTTAATCTCATTTTAACATTAAAATATAATACCTCTTTATCTCACAATGTAGGTAAGATCATAATAATTTCATTATTAATTTTCATTTGGATAACGATAAAAAAACATCCTAGTAAAATAGAAAAATGTTGCTATCTCTTAATCTTTTCCAAATTTGAAGTAAGATACGCATTATATATTTTTAAAATATCATTTTTAGGAAAATAATGTGTTTAAAAAAAGACGTAATACATATATTGGACCCTAAACTTGGCTTTAAATTTTAACTTTGACCTCCAACTTTCATAATACACAAACAAACACTTTAACTATCCAACTTTTAATTAAATAAACACATGAGTCCTACATGGCAAAATACACGTAGGACACCACGTAGGAAAAAAAATGACATGTAGGACAAGTGTGTCTATTTGTTCAATTTTATACAAGTTTAAGTGTCTACTTGTGCACACCCAAAGTTGAAGGGCATAAATGTGATTTGAAGCCAACTTAAAGGGCATATTTATGTATTATGCCTTAAAAAAAACAATAATATGTTTATTTTGTATGAATTGAAGATGGAATAACTAAATTAATCAATCAGACCAAGCATAACTAAACTCGATATAACTAGTCTTGACATTTCTAATAATGCATAATTATAACCGCGAACCGAACTACCCTTTTAGTGGTGAAAAGTACAAAAAAAATTGACCAAAACTTGAAAAGAGGGCTTCCAAGGATTTTTCCTGTTGTAGTAGTTCGTAGAGCACTAATAAACTACTAGTGAACATTGAACCCACTACCCAGCCTAAATTTTACCAAAAAGTTTCAACTAGTTTGGTAAGGCATATCAAGTTTGTTGACCAATTCTTCAATTGGCTATGACACCAGGCTTTTTCAACAAAAACAATTTGCCCAAAAACGTTTAGTCAGAGAATTCTTCTCACACGAGTGCTTAGATAAGAGAGATATCTTCATAATAATATATATATTATAATCAACAACAGACAGTACGTTTGCCTAACCTTTCTTTGCAGAAATGGTGCGGTTGGCATGTTGGTTTAGTTGCAAACTCCTCTAACCCACTTATTCTCTGCTATATAAATGTATGCGTTGTGTGAGTTGTTCCCTCAGCTAAAACGGAAAAAATGGCGATGACACTATATGTTGCTCCAACGGCAGAAAACAACCCTTCTGTGAATTCAACCTGCAAGAAAGAGAGACAACAAATTTCTATTCCGTTTATCTGGGAAGAAAGACCAGGAATACCGATAAAGGATTGGAAACCAAAGCCTGTAGCTACGGCTACTACTAGTGGTGCGTTTACGTTTACACCCCCAGTTAAGCTCATTGCTTCTGTTCCCTTTGAATGGGAAGAAAAGCCAGGAACACCACTTCCTTTCTTCTCACAGACATCTCCACATGAAAATATTGTTGGCTTACCTTCAACTGTTAGGGCTGTGCATGAAGGTGGAGATGACTTCTGGGCTGGAATTGGCGAGTACATTGATCAGCATGGTAATCATGAAGAAGATGAGATGACAGAGTCAGAAGTTGAGGCATCTGATTCTGAATCAATATATGAGTCCTTCAGTTCAGCCCCTTCTTCCCTCCTAGCTAATGGCTTCATACCAACTGTAGACATTTCAAGTGCCGTTCCTATGGAGCAAACTTCTCCGACAGCAGACATACACCATACCCAGCTACAGAGTCCTCTTTCACCAACTTCTGAAGCAGGCAGCAGCGTTCTGAGTTATGCCACTGGAACTACAAGCTTGGTTGGGACTGCTTTTCTGGAAAAGCTCTTCCCTCTGTTATCACCTAATACAAGCTTTCTTCAGAACTGCAGCAACCCTGAAAAAGGAGGTACTCATGTTCCTCCGAAAGCACTTAATAACAATCAAGTTCGTGAAAACAATTGCAGCATCAAAGTAAGGCATCCACTAACTCTAGGTGAGCTGATAATGATGAGCCGAAGAAGAAGTTACCAGAGGAAAACCGTCCAAATGCAGAAGCAGAGCATCTCTAAGGTAGTTCTCTGAAAAACATCAATTAACCCTCTTTATATATGCCCGACTTAAGCAACAACAATATCATACTTGTTGCAGGAAATGATGGAGGATGATGATGTTTTTGGAAGCTGCATCCTTGGAATTGGCAACAGCATTGGCAAACTGCACAACAAGTGGAAGAGGCAATTGCAACTCAAACTAATATGAAAGATGCGCATCTTCATTCACAGTTTGGCACAAATTTGAAAGGGATTACTGTCTCGTCATCTATGAAAGACATTTCTGTTATCCATATTTAATTTAAACTTGTGCAACATGTTCACATTCTACTGTACAGCTTGGAATTATAAAATTGGCAACATGAGTGCAACTTTAGTAGTAACTGTCAATGATGCACATACCGAATTCCAAAATAGGGACAGTGCATTCTCAGAAAAAAGATAACAACAAAGCATACACTATTTTAAAGCTATAAACATTTAATCAGAAGGCCTAACTAGTTCAACAACTTTACGTATCCGTTCCATAACTACAGGAATGCCCTTTTCTTCTACTGTACTAAAACAACATCTGAACCATCCAGGTTCAATACAATGGCAAGCTGACCCTGGAGTCACGTTTATCTTAGCTACATTCAAGAGCTTCTCCCACAGCTCAAGCTCTCCCTTTTCATTATAAGGGCCAATCAATCCGCTCATATTAACCCAACAATACAGGCCTGCACTGCTTTTCATGCATTCAATGCCCAATTGTTTTAGACCTGCCACAAATAAGTCAAACACTTTGCGCAATCTCTCTCTGTTTGTTCTCATATAATCCTTGATGAACCCAGCATCTGAAAGCATTGCAACTAATAGGCTCTGTGTTGGTGCCGAAGCGGCACAAAATCTTGTCAACTTTTTAGATGCTGCCACAACATTCTCATTGAAGGAATACAGAACGCCAAGCCTAAACCCTGGCACAGAAAGGTCTTTGGATAATCCATATATTATATGAACCCTGTCCCTGTCAGCATCCTCTTCATCAAGAATTTCAGCAATGCTTACAAACTCTTCACCACCATAATTAGATCCAGCAAATATTTCATCTGATATTACATGGATGTTCTTCTCCCTCGCAAAATCTAAGATTCTATATAGCATTTCCCTATTCAGTATGTTCCCTACAGGGTTAGACGGGTTTGAGATGAGTATTCCACGGACCTTTTTCCCTCGCTTTCTAGCATGATTAAATGCTTGATCAAGAGTTGTTATGTCCACCGTGAAAGCATCGGAGCTACGACAGTGAACAGGTATAAGATCTACACCAGTTCTCCATCTTATGTCCCTATCAAAGCTGCAGACAGAATCTAGTTAAACACGAGCTGCACCCCACTGGTGTGCATACTGGAGGAGATAGAAAAAGACAATATGAAATTATATTAAATCAGGTTGAAATTAGAAATTACCCAGGATAATAGGGGGTTGGAACAAGCAAAGCATTTCCATGGTCAGCCAAACAAAAGCATAGAACTTCAATGGCCGGAGTTGCACCTGATGTCAACACCATTCGAGATGGATCAAATGACACTTTTTCTCCCATGACCTGAGACATGAAGCCTGACATGGCCTACAAAATTAAGATTACAATATTACAATATATCATTTATAAGAAATTGCTGATAGAGGTGATTTAATTATACGTTAAAACAAAGAATAGTGCCCGACAGATACCCTATTAAACAAAAGACGAATTAAATTAATAAGAGACTGAAACTACAATAGATGGACAATAAAGAACAAATTACATGAATATCAACAACACGAGTATACTCTAAATCCCAAAGAAAAATTAGGTGAACTCCTGGAAGATCAGAACCAGATTAGAGTAATCTGAAAGTCTCGTTTTAATCTCTTTTTCTTTTAAATAACTGTGGTTTCCGGGCTAGCTTGCATGCACCTTGACTAATATCACAGGTTAGCTGTCTCAATTCAATCTTCCATTGATGAAGTCACATTTTGGCAGATAAGAAATTGATAAAGTAAGATGCCTGGATTTGGATCGCTGAAGAATCTTAGAATCCAAAAGAGAAGCATACAGTACAAACTAGGTGTGGTACAATTGTACAAAGTCCTGATCAGATGAAGACGACGTTGTCAAGAGCGAAGAGCATATATTTGCATCAATGGATGCTGAAATATTAAGAACAAAGTGCACTTAAAGCTTGCATTTTAGTGGAGAAAGACGTAGAGCAAGGTGGGAAAAAAGAAACACATGTGTAACTCAACAAAAAACAACTATAAATGCAATCAACAGATACAAGGGGGGGAATGGTTTGCAGTTAATGAGATATAGGGAGTCAAAACCATGCTAATAAGTTCAAAAATAATTTTGGACCTTCTGATCCAGAAGCAAGTGCAATTCTGTTTTTTTTGGGAGTAAAGTACACTATATTGACCCCCCTCCCCTCCCCCGACATGCAGGCGATATAAATATTCATCAAATTGGGTGAAAACCCATGCATACAAGCAGTATATCTATAAAAGAATCTATCTAGTTTTTCTTTTCTTAATACAACATACCAAGTGTAATCCCACAAGTCCAGTACTTTTCTATTCTTAACCACTATCATATTTATCCAAAAATCAGTTAGCTGTTTTGCTAGCTGTATTTATTTATCAGCGTCAACCTCTTCAAGACAGAGACCATGAGATTGCTTCAAAGCGTCAGTGTCTATGCCAAAGAGTTGCTTCTGCAATGTGAAGTACTCAGACTGAGTTTACACCAAACTACAAGGTTTAAACGCACCTTTAGTGATGCTGGTTAATACCCCTCCCTCCCAAAATACTTGTCCTATTTTTTTTTTTTCAAGTTGTCCCAAAATGTGGCACGATAACAATAACGAAGCATTAATCCGAAACAAGTTGTTAGCTATATGAATCCTCACCGACCGTGTTTCTCCATTTAAGTTCAACTCATGCCATCATAGTACCAAATTAAAAATGGAAGTGAAAATAAGCTATATATTTTTTTAAAGAATCTCTATATTTTTTACACACGTATAAATCTGTTTAGTATAAGATCAAAATATTCCAAGGAAAGCAAAATTTGTCCCACTCTCTTTAAATAGAAAATTTTATACATTTTAATTACTAGAAAAAGTTGTGTAACCCTCTTCACTCTTTTTAAATATCATTTTGCCCTCAACTTCTTTTTCCTTGACAGAAAAATCAATATGGAACCACAAAACAACAATATACACCGTGTAAACCCACAAGTGGGGTCTGGGGAGGGTAAAGTGTGCACATACCTTACCCCTACCTTAGGAGGTTGAGAGGTTGTTTCTCCTAATTGGTAATTTTAAATTTCTCTTAGTAAATATAAGACATAAAAAATATACACAACCAAATTGGAAAAGGATAGAGGAAATAACAGAAACATCAAATTTTTAGGCAAAACCAGAACCTATGGCCTGCAGTCATCTCAATCCTCCCCGTTCCAGAGCAAAACAAAAAAAAAATATTTTACTTGTAAACATGGGTATATCAAAAATTTATTAGCCCAACCTGGAAAGTTTTTTCTTCATACACTTCTATAGATTTTTCCGGTCACATTCAATGATTATAAGCTGAAGATAATTTCAAAAATATTGGGCATCCGGCATCGGATAATGTTCCCTAGCTAAGAAGCATGTTCTAAATTTATGACAGTACTCTGGCTTCATACCATGTCAAATACTGACATTCGATGGTCACGACCTATTGCATTCCAATATAGCTTTAGTGTTTGGACTCATTCCAATAAATTTGGACACTAATGACTTGCCAATTACTCCTCAACTTCAACCATTTGGGGGTATGGCACGATAAGAAAAATCCTACCCAAAGTACCATATGTTGGTATTCGTTTACATTTTTAGTGTCACGTTAATTTTAAAATATTTGTTCTATGTAACATTGGTGCCATTTTTTGGTAGAGTATGTAACTGACATTTGTACTTTTTGAATTAATTAAGATTTCTTGTTGGTATTTATGAATGTCTCTTGCCCTTTTGAGGGAACTTGAACAATCAAAGTTGCCTCTTTGGAAGAAGACACAACAATTCTAGAACTTGTGCTGAATTGGAGCTTTTAGAGGCAAATTTTGACATCAGTGCTTGATGTGCCATTTACGTTGAAAGCTATTTTGGGATGTATGTGTGAGGAATTGGACCTCGGATCTACCTCAATCCCTAAAGTTTCATGCAGACAGGACTATCTAAGACCATATAATGAGACTATAACACATTTGTCAACCAAAATGGAACTTAACACTCTGAATTGTGCAGGATTAAAAAACTGTGGTGGTGGGAGGAGCATGGATAACATAACATGGAATCTAACATTGAAAAACACAATAACAAGGATCGATGAGCCTGAATAGATCTTGGACCTAACTCAATAGTCAACCTTAAAAGCTAGTCCATGAGGGAGGATTGTCCAAGACACTATAAGGAGAGCACAAGTCATTCGCCTCAACTAATGTTATGCTTCCACATAAACTTATAAAGTATAAGATACGTTCAACAATTGCATTTGACCATAGAATCTAGAAATTAACTAGATATACTCTACAACATTTGCACTTCAAAAAGTAAGTTGGAAACAAGTGTTAATGAATAGTTTAAACTTTTTTTCTTTTGAGAAGTTATTTGTCGTACCAAAACAACAAGGTAAATTTTCTTTTCATGTTTCGTGATCATAGAGCAACACAGGTTTGATAGACTATAAGACTGGTTCCTAGATTTTCAACAAAACATGCATATTCAGTAGCCATCTATTCCTTATTTTTCCTCATTGATTTGCATTCTTAAGACTAGCTAATTGTGTTCAAGAATAACACCTTTATTTAATGAATGTACTAGTTATTTCATGAAAAAATTTGGTTAACAAGCAAATGAAGTAATAACTGTAAGTATGCCATATATTGAAAATCAAACAGTAAGAAATACCATAGAAAATTAAAATATGAAAGAGGAAGAAACTAGACGATACAAAGACGTGCATTTATTCATTTATCCTGTAAGAAAGGAAAGTCTATTAATTCATCTTGACTGGACTGCGAATATAAGTACCATTAGTTGCAGGCCAGTCAGTTGTATACAAACTAATCTATTGTACTAATGGTATAAGTGGAGTAAAAAAGAATTAAAGTGCTGAAAAACACAAGTAAGAACTTCCATAATTAACTTTAGGTATATGATAGGAAGGGAATACAAATGGTTCCGGTTTCCTGTGTTTGAGAGCTAAAGCACGGTAAAATGTTCTCTCTTAAGAAATTAGTTTCCACAAAAAGAGGGAAAACAACTCAGATACATAACAAGAATGACAACTGCTATGCCAACAAGTTGGGATTGAGGCATAAATATTTTACACCTGACTCCTACTTGTATCACTTGCTCCTATCAAAGTGTAAGCATCTCAGCAAACACCATTTCCACTCCCCACCTCAACCTTCTTTTATTATGCTGAAGAGAATTTATGTCATACCAAATAGGCTTTACAGCAAGAACTCTCACTGCACTGAGGAGCAAGTTCCAGGAAAAACGAAATGAACTAAAATGCATTACCACTTTTTTCAGATTTAAAATGCATTACCACTTTCAGCTCAGCCATTCCATCAAATGGCTGGTATGTAAGAATTCCATTGATATTCAATCCATCACCGCCACTTCCAATATTCACATTGCTTGAAATCCACTTCTCAATCAGATCAAGCGACAACTTCAAGCAAATACAAAAGAAGAAACACATTGTAAAATCAGTGATTTCCAGTACAGAAAGAAGAAATGAACCCGTAAATTAGCAGACTTTTACAGCAGCAAAAATCATAGACTATACCCTGTTTTCCGCAATTCCGAGATCAATAACACCGTCGGGATTATCCAATTCATCGTATGGATCCGCTCGGAACCTATCCATTCCAATGTAGTAAGGGGAATCATTCGGTGCAGCAACCAAACTAGCCCTTGAAGACAAGAAGACACGGCCAACGGAACCTCGAGTTGACAAATTTAAACGTGAAGACGAGCGTTGTAAATCGGAGAGGTTCGGCGATGACGTGGACGGTGACGGAGGATCAGAAGAAGACGGGGTAGTACGGTGTCGTTTCAAGTAGAATTGGAGGAAGTAGAAAAGTGCACAAGGAATGAGTGAGCCTAAAATAAGGCCGCCTCTGCCTTGAACTACACCTTGTAAGGGCACAACGAGCCTCATGCCTGAAGTCCCTCCACTGTCCCCCGGAGATGCTTTTCCGGTATCGTTTTCGCTGTCCAAATTAGGTTTTAATTGACCGGCCGAGGTCATACGAGCCGCCAGATACGACGGCGGAAATGTGGCGATGTTGTCGCCGGAAGGTAATCAGGGGTTTTAGCTTTGCGGCTCTTTTTTAGTTTAGTTTACTTTGCTTGGCTGGCCAGGGAAGATAGGATTCTGTTGATGAGTGACGAATTGTCTAAAATGCCCTTCATCGAGGATTCTGTTGATGAGTGACGAATTGTCTAAAATGCCCTTCATCGAGTAAAAAAGAAAAAAGAAAAAAAAATTAATTTTATTCGCCCACCGTGGGGCTCGAACCCACGACCACAAGGTTAAGAGCCTTGCGCTCTACCAACTGAGCTAGACGGGCTTCTCTATTAATTTTCGTTTACTAAATTTTTTTATCGTCATTTTTATGTAAAGTTACTATTTTGTAAATTAAGTACCACTCTTTAGGAAAGAAATTATTAATGTATAAAAACTAGGATAATTATTATGATGTTCGGTAATATTTTTAGTTGTTTTGGGTAAAATTTATCAAATTAAGCTACGTTGTTGGGATTTTTCAAAAATGTCGATGAGTGCGTGTCAGATCCCCCATAAATAATGCATTTTGAAGGATTCGATACAGATATGACAACATTTTTGAAGAATCGGAGCAACTTAAATATTAAGTATAATGTTTGTTAACATTGAAATAATCGACTATAAATTATGAGTCAATTTCTGAGCTATTTTATGTATGATGGATATAGTGGAGAGCCAAAAAATTTACTATAGGGTGTCAAAATATATATTAAAAGTAGACTTCAAAAAAAACAATATATAGGGAGTCAACATATATACATCAAGCTAAAATTTTAACCGATAGCTAAACACAATGTAATTTACTACATAAATGGGCTATAAAATTCAAAATACTTACAAGTTCATACTCAAATTTAAAGTAATTCTTGAAATACTAATTTTCTCATAAATAATTACCGCATTATCACGTTTATTAAGGCTGATAATTTTTTGTTTAATGGGTACTAAATTAGTATCATATATTGTATTAATATCATTAAGATTGATAATTTTCGTTTAACTGATACTAAATCAGTATTATATGGAGTACTAGTTAGGAGGCATATGATGTAATTATTTAGTGGGATATGATCATATAAAGGGGTATATATTTTTAATTATTTTACTTTTATGGAATATTTGCTTAGTTTCCCCCAACTATTTCCTACCTAACTCTAACCAGCAACCGAAAGATATATCATTTTTTAAAACTTGTGATTTAAAATAAATCAGAGACATTTGTTTCACTAAAATTATTTTTATTAAAAAATAACTTAAATTAGTTTTAAAATAAGACTTACAAGAAAGTGTCACAATAAAATATGAGCAACTTTTTTCTTTGGTGGAAAATCTATTAACCCCCAACTATATCCTTTTTTCCTCTCTTTTCTACTTTTTGGTCCATTATTAGTGAATTTGTAACTAGATACTATAGATAATTATGTGGAAATATAAAAAGAATAAGTAAAGGAATAAATACTTCAATAAAGCAACAAGACAGATTGATGTTCAAATAATTAATTTCATCGTTTGAAGTAATTAATAAACACAACACTAGAATTGGTGTATTTGTACTTTGTAGTGCCGTTGGGTGGATAATTAAACACAAAATAAGGAGCTGTGTCTTGGTGTTGGGTCTATATATTATTATCTTATCATATAGTATTCATATTGGCTCGCAAAAATGAAAGCGTGCTCACTAACACTTCGATCTAATACACATGTAATACTATTTTATGAAGAAAAAAAAAATTATTCAACAAAAGAAACTGATATTATATAGTTATTAGTTACAATTTGATGTAAGACAAACTATGTAATTAGTTATGTGTGATGATTTGTCATGTCATCATGTTATATAAGCGTCATTTGGCTAATCCTTTTGCCATATGGAAGTTTATACAAGGAGTATCTTGAGCCATGAAGAGGAGTCAAAATAAGAGCTTAGACATAGTTGTTCATATGAATTGATTAAAGGGAAAAAAAATTAGAAATGTAACCTCGAACTATCATAAATGGTACGCAGATAGTCAGATATCCTCCGTCATACTTTTGGGACATAGGTGTCCCTAGCGTCAATAAACTAGAACATATATATATCCTTTAATACTAACGGACGTGTCATAATCTTATTCACCAACCCGATATCGGATCGATGGATAAGATTGTGTTGCGTGTCCTTATTGAATCTTCTGTTAGAGTAAAAGGCATATACGTTCTAATTTTTGGACGATAAGAGCACCGATTTCCGGAAGTTATGACGAAAGATATCCACACACTATTTACGATACTTTTGAGAGTATATTTGTCTTTTTTTTCTTTGATTAAATGAAAACACAAATTAAAATTAAAAATTAAAATAAAAGCTAAGATATAAAAAAAAATAAAAAATAACAAGAATCTATGAAAAATGACAAACAAATGATTAACACATTTCCTCTTACACTATTGTTATTTGACAAATTTCAATTTCTATTGATATGACTATCATTTTCAAACATCAAATCTTTATTTTCAACTACAATTACACGAACGAATTTTCAAACTTAGTACAGTTTAATTCTTGACAATTTCTTACAAAAAGCCTACTAAAGTGGTAGCTAATAATTTATTGATTAATTAATGTCTATAGTTGCATCTAAGTATAATATAGCCTAGTATTTTGCTGCTCATCCTCATATTTTTGAGTATGTTCTTGCCAATAAATTTATATGAACGTGTTTTGTAAAATAATAATAATTGTAATAGTGTCTCAATTAGACTAGCAGAAGAAATCATATTTTTTTTCCTTTTCTAGGATTTATAGTTCAAACTTTATCCATGATTCTTAATTCATATCATTGATCAATCGGTCGCACATCCTTATTAATGTTGTATCGATGAATATAAAAGGCACCGATATGTATTGTTTTGTAAAAATAATAAAATAAAGCATAATACATAAGCATGATCATTGATTTGGCTTTGGCGAACAATTATGCCCTCCAACTTTGAATATGCACAAGTATGCACTTAAACTTGTATAAAATTGAATAAGTAGATATAGATGTCCTACATGGCACAATATACGTAGGATGTCATGTAAGACACAAAATTATCATGTAGGAGGAACGTGTCTATTTACTCAATTTATTTAAGTTTAAATGTCTACTTGTGCAAATCCAAAATTAAAGATCATAATTACCAATTTGCTTCAAGTTAAGAATCATGACATGTTTTACTCATTATATTCTATTATTGTCCCACTAATCCTAATATAACCATTCACATTCTTGACATTTATTTGTAGAAGAAAGAATACAATACTTATATATAAAGAACATTTTCTTCTTTATGTTGTAATAGGGAAATAGATGGAAAGTGGGTTGAAAATACGTAAACATGGTAGTAATTTTATATATTATATATAAATATGATAGTAATTTTATATTATTGAAAGAAGATGTTTTTTTTTTTTTGAAACTTTGAACTCTTCGACTAAATTAGAGTTATTTAAGTTATAGGATGTCGTTGGACTACTGTATCCTAGAAAGGAGACAAGTCAAGAGTTATATTGTATATTACAGCGTAATAGGCTTGAATATCCTTAAAAAGAGTGAGATATCTGTGTTTCAGCCTTAACATTTTTCTGTTCAATATTTGTTCATTTTATTTTCAACTGTAATCTAAAATATACATACTCACTGAGTACCTAATGTATTCTCATAAATTATATCGAAGACTGAGAGAGTAATATGTACGTATAGACTGTACCATCTAGGGCAGATTCCTCATAATTTTCATCTACTTCACGTATACTGTATTCCTCTAATACGAATGATCACACAGTACTCTTTGACGTGACTCTAAAATTTGAATAATTTTGCAAAGTTGTTGCCAATAATTATAATAAAATTTTGACTCTATCCCAAAGAGACAACTATTGGGAGATTAAATACTGACACTTCGATTAATTCAGACTTTAAAATTTGTCTTTTATATATATTTGGGTTTGCTTTCATGGTGTCAAATGGCACTTCTTCTCTCTCTGTCTCAACTCTCTAGATAATGGAATTAAAATAATTAATTTGAAATCCAATGCAATGCCATTTTAAATTTCATGGCACTAATTTTATACTAATAAGTATTTATTTCAAATCGATAAATATATACAATCTTTTATATATACATTCATATGCTCATCATTTAATTATAATTGAATTATATGTTTGTTGTTACATTAATTTTAAACATACTTCGTGGGGATAAGTTCTCCTCCCCTTTCCTTGAGATTTTATAAGGTTAATATAAGGTGTTTTACTATTAAGTAGTCGTTTGGTAGATTGTATTAGAAAAAGTAATGCATATATTAATTTTGTGTATTATTAGTGTCTTATCTGATATTCTCTTTAAATTTATGTTAAACTAATTTTATAGTGTATTATTAATATCGTGAAATTCTAGGTATCAGCAATGTGATGCTTTTAATGCATGCATTAGCATGATTAGATCTTATTGTCCCTCATAACTAATACATACATTACTAATACAAGCATTAATAATATTATTCTTATACACTATATCAAACCACCTAAAGTACTTTTGCTAATTTGCAAGTATTTTCGTATCATTTAAAAATCTAAAATAAAAATAAGAACTGAAATTGAACCAAGTGGCAAGAGGAATCAACCTCTTGATCATATCGCCATTCGAATTGTACTTTAAAGATCAATGTGAGAAATTATGGGGAAAAAAGGAGAAAGCAAAATGCAAAGAATTACTTATTAGCAATACTTTTTATTTATTACCACTTATAGCAATACTATGTTAAATCTGCAATATGTAATAAAAGTGAATTGTGTATACAATATATATGAATTATAATTATTTTTTAAAATATATTATGTTTGTTTGGTAAAATTTGACACATTGTATTATAAGTGTATTAAAATATGTGATAAATGAATTATAATCATTAAAATTTGTATTATATGTAAAAGAAATATTGTTCTTTGTAATATGAATTAAACTTGTATTGTAAATGAATTAAAAGTAATCAAATAAAAATAAAATATTATTACTATAAATGATAAATAATTTTTTATTATAGTATATCTTATGTAGTTCTGTACTAATACTAAAATTATGTTAAATTTATCAAATAAATAAAGAATAAAAATTACCCAAACGTCCTCACTAATACCAACATTTGTGAGGGCGTTTTGGTAATTAGTGAGTATTTCCAAAAATAGGAACAGCAAAATTTGAAATTTTGGTTGATAGCCCATTTTCCAAAGCCTCAACGTATATTGAGTGAGTATGTATATAGTAAAGGATGATCAGCGCGTCCTGCCTATCCGGCTTCTCTCTTCTCCCCCAAACAAAACATTACCATTCACGAGATAATTTCGCCCTCCAATCATTTCGCATTAAAAGCTTTTCACGCTCGAAACCCTCGCCACGTCCGCCATTTCTTTCACGGACCATGTGAACACACGACGAGATCAATGATTTCCTCTCTATTTCTCCTTTCATAGCTTTTTCTCTTTTATCAATACTTTGTATAATCAATGGATGAAGAAATGGAGGATTTCATTGTAGAATCTTCGGACGTCCTATCGGAAATCGACTCGGAGTATGAGTTTGACGCTTCTAGGTTCTATGATTTCTGCCGGCCGGAATCAACTTCCGAAACCGAGGAAGCCGAGCGATGGTTTCAAACGGCCGGCACTTATCCGCCTTCTCGTACGTGATAGATAACACAATTTACATGAGTGTTTAACTGAGTTTCCTTTTTTTTTTGTTGATTTTGTGTATGAGTTTGATGATAAAAAATGGCGTTGCAAATTTTGTGTTGATATCTGTTTGTTTTATCCAGCAGAAAGGTTATTTGTTTATATTAGATATGTTGTTATGCTGGATTGGATGATTGTTGTCCTTGAAATCATCTAATTAGACTATTAGAAAGTTAATCTGAGAATGTTGATGGAATGTACATTTAATTCTTCTGATTCGGTGATCGTGAAATGCAGAAATATAAATGGATAGTTTATAATACAATGCCTATGGTGGAATCACAAAGCTTTGGCTTCTCAAATTCCTTTTTTTCATAGTCCTTGTCCTCTCTCACATATGTGTTTTATAATACAAGGATTTTTATCAAAAATATCGTGACTATGACCTTATAAGTTTATCTTTTTGACAGCTATTATATATATTTCTCGTGGTTGATTGGTTTATTCACTCTTTATTTTTATTTTCCTTGTTCATTTGGAAACTTCTTAGCTCTCATTATCAAGTTAAACCTGGGGAAAGAGATTACATCAGGAAACTCAAATGGTTGCTCAAGGTTACAAGAAGGGAAACCAGCAAAATCAAAAGGCAACAACTCATACAATCCTGTTGGTTCTGAAGTTTCGCCCTCCAAATCGAAAACTAAAGGTATATATGCTGGCAGTTTAAAAGTGTCTGGTCTCATTTTTTAATTCACGTTAGACATTCATCGAATGGATCTGTCTGCAAGTATTAGAAGAGAAGCTCTGTTATACTGACTCAAAGTTTGCCTTTTCGTTGTCTGTGTGCTTAAATTGTTATTTGTCCTCTTAAATAAGTTTTGTAGTTGACTTACTTGTGCACTGTAACAACGCAAGTTTTGAGCTAAAACTTGATATTCTGATTTCGGTTATCCTCTAAACTCCATGGAGATGCTTAGTTAAATTAATCCCCATTCCTGATGGACTTTCTTTGACCTAACTTGCAGAAGAAATAATTTCTAAGGATTGTGCATATTCAAGATCAGTCTTTATGCAGGGCTAGTGCTAGTAGTTTCATGGTTAATTGAATTATTATCTTATTGTGATTATCACTTCACCGTTCTTTTCTGTTTATATTTTGCAGTTATATTAACTATCTAAGTGATTTTATTAGACTTAATGTCAGTAATCTGTTAATAGTAGATTAAACAGTAGTTATTAGATAATATATGCACATGGTTAACTAGCAAGAGTTCAGAAAAAATAATTTCAGCATACATCTTGCAAAACTTCAACAGTATTTAACTGGTATCCCTTGTACACCCTCAGGAACTATATCCAAAGGTCAAACGACTCATGAAATTTGCAAGACAAAGCCAGAGCCAAGATCTTCATTATCAAGAAGTTCAACTTTAATGAAGCCCACGGCTAGTCATTTGGCTAAACAGAAGTATGTAAAAGATGTATATTCTATTTTATTTTCTTGAAGGTTATAAGTTTGAAAATTTTAGTTTCTTTTTCATTCCTTCATGTTAGAAATTGTCAGAAATTACAATGACAGCAAAGGCGAATTCAGCATTTTCGCTTAGGGAGTTCAAAAAATAAGAATGTAGTGCCTAGGATTTGACCTTGGAACATCAAGTAAATTTTGAACCCCTAAACCACTAAGCCAACCTCTTGTCTTGTGTTCAGGGGATTCAAAAATCTATATATCTATACATAAAAAAAATAAGAAAATCACCTGTGTAATTTTTTGCCAAGGAGGTTCTGGTTAACACCTTCCCATCCCATAGATCCGCCCCTGATTACATCAGTAATAACGTTACTTAAAAGTAGTTCAGGCTTGCGTCTGTTTCTGCAGTTAACTTTCACTTTGTTGGCTCTCTTGACTTCTGAAACAAGTTTAAACAATTCTTAATTTTTGCTTTCATTTTCTCATTCTTCAATTTCTAGGTCTCAGAATGCATCTAACAAGACTGATGTGACAAGCTCAACGAATTCTTTGGCATCCGAAATTATTGCTACCAAAAGGCAAAAGCTAGAAATTGGTTATCTACTTAAGGTGCATGAAGTTATTCAGTTACTGTTTGATGATAGTATTATTTTGTTATACTCTAGTTGGCTTTTATGTTTGTGTTCCACACATGTATTCCTTAAGCAGCAAGGACCCTCGTTTCTCTTCCCTCTTTCAGTGTAATGTTTCATCCATCTTACGCTTGCCATAGCAATTTTTTCTTTTATTGATGCATGTCATGTTTAAATAGAAAACTTATTTGTACTTCTTTATACTCTCTTCTTAGATTTTGAAATAGTGTCTTCTCTATGAACTAATGCTATTTGCCAAAGGATTTAACTGTTTGATCTTTTGGATCTTCGTCTGTTCCGGAAAAGTATTAAATTAACTAAGCATTTGGACATGAATTGAGTGTTATTTGAAAAAAGAAGTAAGTTAAGTTATTTAAAAGAAGTATGTGGAAGTACTAGTTGTAGTTATGGCAAGCTATGAACTAAGGAGAACTAAACTATAAGCTAGAAAGGCAAGGATGTAAAATTATTTTATCAATTTAGTTCACTAACAACATTAAAGTGCTCAACATCAGATGTATCTCCAGATAACGATTATGGTCATTGATTTTTATGAAATAGACATAACTGAAATTTGTTTTAGGTGCAAACAGAATCCGTTTTGCCAATAGGTACTAACATGGTGAGATTACCTCACTGAGTGCACCAGAGCAGTTTGTGCTGAGAAAACAGTGGAAATTAGTTAGTATGACATTTGGTGTAGCATTTACTCTTCGAGATTTTAATAAAATGGCATGATCTTCAAGTGAGATATTGGTTTAGTGGCATTAGATTTATTTGTGTACATAATTAATGTGTTCAAGTTAGTTATCTATCTCTAGGATATGTTCACAAAGTATTTCCCATTCCTAAAAAGCTGTCAACTGCTAGAGATATTTTTAATTCCTCATTCTATCTTGCAAACCAGATCGCTCACTTGAAGCATCAACGTCTACTATCTCACAAGATATCCAAGAAGGTACTATCTGAAGGAATCTTTTTGGTGGTTTCATATTACAGATCATGTTTAAGAACTTCTTATGCATCATTATTTGCCGTATGAGAGCTTTTATTCTGTTATGGCAGGATACCTCATCCATCTCTAACTCAGCACATCCCAAATCTAAAGTTACTGTTCCTAGAGAACCTGAACTGGAAACTCTGCAGAGGGCACAAAGGCGAAGGTAGGCTTTTTAGTCTTGGTATACAACTGCTACCAGTACCAGTTGGTAATCAGCTTTTTGGTTTTTCTAATTAAAAGTTTCAGGTGCAACAAGGACTCAAACTCAAGTGAAATCACAAAAGCCAAAACCCAAATGCTTAAATCACAGTCCTTGAACAGAAATGTTGGTATTCCGAGTAGTGCTCCCTTTGAAAACATTTTAATAATATTCTCCACATAATCTTTCATCTGAGCCTTGTCTATTTTTGCTTTCTGCAGATCCTCAACACTACTACATTACTTCCTCTCAGAAAGACTAGAGCTCCGTTGCCTGAGTTTTATGTAATTAATCCCTGCTTTTCCACTGCTTCTATTCCACATTGATGTTTAATCAATTAAGGTTACCTTGGAAAAGAAAACATGTGCATTCCCAATCTCAATCTCCTTAGTGTGTTCTTTAGATTCTTGAGTCGGATGTAGTGATGCTCAATCGTCACCTTACGTAGGACTTTAGTCTGGGTGTTTGTATTTTCTCCTATCATCGGAAGTTTAGAAAAGTTACTGGTGTTCCATGCTAATGGTGTTTGTGTGTAGATTCTCTAATTGGTGAGGTAGAATGAATTGGTGCGAATATACTATCTATAGGAGTCTTTGATTGGGGAGTAAACTGATTCCTTATCTCTTTTTACAAGCATTGGGGTCTTGACTAATTCGCTTGCACCTCAATCATTCCACTATTTACCTGCATCCCCCCATCAGTATTGTTACCGGGTAGCTCATTTAACTTTTTTGCCTGTATTGAGATTTGACCTTCGTCTCCCATGGTCTTACTCCCATATTTAAACCGCTAGGCCACATCATAGTAAACAACTGTCTCCTTATGAACTACTTAACACTAATTCTAATAAAGTGCAGCTAATCTTGACAAGGAATTATGAAATGGCAATAATGATTGGACTCCACAATCGTTTAGCAATCATATCCAGTCTTTGTAGCATTATGCTTATTACACAGAGGCTGCAGGGAAATATTTGAGGACAAACATGTAATTTATGAAGCAAGATGTTATATTTGCTCTTTTTTGCTCTTTTTTTTTTTTGTACTAACTGATGCACTTAGAGTTTTTGACTTAATCATCGTTGCAACATTTGCATGTGTTCTGCAACTTTAGTTTCTATGCTTTCAGTTGATGGAAGTTAACACTTCCTTTTCTTTTATGGATATTGCAGTTATCAAACTCTCTAAATGCTGATTCTGCCGCACAAAATGCTTTAGTGGACTTTAAAAGGTTGGATGGACTTCTTTACTTCACCAATTGAGTAAACTATATGTGAAAGAACAAAACCAAAACTATGATGTTCTTAATTTTGCGTAGAACTGCGCAACTATATTCAGAGATCTCATGAGAAGTTCCAAAATTCATCTATTTCCTCCCGGAGAAGAAGCATGTAGAATCTTATCATAAAGTTAACTTCGCCTTTTTAGTTAACCATATAATTTAGCCTAAAGCATCACAAAGTTCACTTCTTGTATAGCAAGTCCAGTTTGTGATTATACTGTTTTGTGTTGTTTCTCAGTTTAAACACTCAAAATGCTGTGAAGCCGGGAAAATCTGTTACATCCCTCAAGTCAAGATCACATAAATGTAACAAGGTAGCATATTAGCTGACTTATGTTTGCCTGTTTGGTCTTTTCGACTTTTGACTACATGTATATGCTTAAAGATCAAGTCATTATACAGATATTTCCAAGTAGGGAAGATAATGGCATAGGTGAAGACAATGGACAAGAAAATGCATACTCAATGGTAACCCATGTTTCCGTTGTATACTTTTGCTGGACTTTCCATTAAACGTGTCTAATCCTCTTTGTTAGTTGGTTCTTTTCCTTGTTTCCTGTTATTTAATTTCCGTGTATTATCACAGGAATCCAAATCCATACTTGATGAGAAACTTTCGGTGCATCCGCCAGTGGAACTGTTTAATAAGGTACTAGTTTCGAAATGATTATGCATGCCATATCGAATTCCTCTGAGAGTGTATACTACCAGTTATGCAGTAGCCCTGAATGTATCAGACTTATATTTATGTTTTAGCAACTTACTCATGTCTCAGCCAAAAAAAAAATCTAATCTTGGTTCCTTTTTTAATCCCTAGTTGTCCCTTCGATCTGAAAAGGAAACACGTGAAGTATCTAAGCCAAAAAAGAATCCCTCAGCAAAGGTGACCCTGAGGACTCCTAGAAAGACTCTTTTTTAATTATGCAGATGAATTGCTTCTAATACCCACTTTTCTTGTATAGGAGTTGAAGGAGAATACTCCAAATTGTTTGCACATTAAATTTCGGGTATGAAGAATAGAGATATGCTTGATTCTTTTTACTGTTGACTGCAACTTCTTCTGATTGTTATTTCAATTATACAGAAGTGCGTTGGAAAGACAAATCAGTGTGCGGTAGAGAGGGGCAACGGCAGGTTTGGACTCTACTCCAGCATGAACAGGTATCCTATTGCTTGAGTTTAATAAATAGGAAAACAGTAAGTCCACAGAAGAACTTCTCATCAAGATAGACCTTTTAAGCTAGAGCTTCTTTTGTTTACTTATAGAGTACACATATCGCTGGAAATCAGAACTATTGTTTTACCCCCATTTTATTAATATTTGTGAAACACTTGAAATGTTAGTCAGTAGACTCAGTACTATCATATCTCTTGTTTCATCAAAATGATTTTCTACAAACAGTGACTTGCAATCCTTCAACCCATCTCAGCTTGAGCCATTTGTTTGAAACTAAAGTTCAATTGGATGTATGTTTCTCTTCTGTTTTTTTTTTTAAAAAAAAATCTGTGGATCTAACTTGCATATTGATTTCTCAGGAGCTTGGGAATCCGATGAAAATCTTGTGGCTAATACGCATGATTGTTGAATTGCTGCAAGTTTCATGGGAGGTTAGATCAATCCTCCTAATCCGAGAGTAATCTGGAAATGTATGTCTTTAGCTATAGGAAATAAAAGACTGTCCTCAAGACTTGCAATACCAAATTTTTGTGGCTAGCACAGTACCGCAAGTCAAATATAGTGTACTCCTTTTGGTCTGTTATGTACATCTACAAGGTAATACATGTGCTAGGAAGAGGAGTACAGTCATTTAAATACCCAATGTATAAACTTATATCAACTCAAAAGTTCAAAGAAGGAAATAAAAGGCAAAAAGAAAAAAAACACCATTATACGCCAAAATTGTGTATGAGAAGGGTTACCAAATATATTAACATTCCCAAACCATTTAAGCTGAATGCGAAAAGGAATACTATAATATTAGGGGAGATGATATTACAAGCTTCCTCTCCTATATATATATAGCAGTAAATTCTTCGCTGCCATTTGTTCCACAGTAGACATTCATGAAAGCAAATGATTGTAGCAGAGTAATATGAAAGTGATGCAAAACCTGGAATACGTTCTAAGCTTAATGTGATTAACTTACACTGTTTGAACTCTATACATGGACAAAAACATCAAGTTTGAAAGGGATACATCTCCACAAAGATTTAAGTTGAACTGCACTGGGTTGTAGATCTAACCTATTGTGGATCTTATCCGCCATAAAACGTTCATCTTATAGGGGAAATCTCTAATATCAAAAATACTTTGGCCAACATATATATGTTCCACATTCGCTCCTGATTTAATATGAACCCATGTCAAAGGGAGTTTTTGGATATAGCTTCTTGAAATCTAACAAGCCACTGTGCTTCGGAGGAATTGTCACCCTGCTGGACTTGCGGTAGTCCTTTACCAATCACAAATTTTGTATAATCAATGGATTTGGGAGGTGGGTCTAAACAAGGTTTGGTTGGTGGGGGAGGAAGCAAGGAAACAAGTACCCTAGCAACCTCATGCATTGTTGGCCTCTCACATGGGAATCTTTTTGCACACAGCAACGCAAGCTGAAAAGTTTTCCTCACATGCATTAAATCCATACATGTAACAGATACCTCAGGATCAACAGCATCCATCACGGTGTTATCATCCGCCTTTGACATTATCTGTAACACAAATCGAATTACTCCAAAGACAAATCTAATACAGGAGTTAAAAGACAAAAGACATCATTGCAAATGCTAGAGGAAGGTAGGAAAATTTGAGCTAAGTTGTTCTTTTCTATATCCAGTCTGAGTTAAATCTTCTTTACAAGTAACAATGTAGAGTATAAGCGGAGAATAATACCAGCTGATGCAGGTTCAAGTCATTATCAACCGGTTTCTTTCCTGTCAAAAGCTCAAGGAGAACAATGCCAAAGCTGTAGACGTCTGACTTTTCAGTTAACCTGGAAGTCCTGGCATACTCAGGGTCAATGTAACCTATGGTGCCCAACACCAAAGTTGATGCATGAGTTTTTGCAGTAGGAATGCATTTTGCAACCCCAAAATCAGAAAGATGAGCCTCAAAATTTTCATCAACAAGGATGTTTGAAGATTTTACATCTCTGTGGATTATTCTTGGGTTGCAATCGTGGTGAAGATAAGCAAGACCCTGAGCAGCACCAACAGCAATCCTCAGACGTGTTTCCCAGTCAAGCTTCACCTTTTTGGAAGGCCCTATTGACATGTATTCAGTTGATAATTAGCCATTTTCACAAAAATCTTGGCTAATAGAACCGTTCTCCGACAGAGAAACCAGTAATAAACATCAACTAATAGTCAACACTGTCTTACATGAAGAAACTTCATAAAGATTACAAGGAAAAGCGGGTACTAACCATGAAGTAGATCCCAGAGTGAACCATTCTCCATGTAGTCGTAACAAAGGAGATTCCCATGAGGGGAAAGGGAGTAACCGTGCAAGCTAACAAGGTTTCTATGCCTAATGCTTCCAATTGTCTCCAGTTCAGTCTCAAACTCTCGCAAGCTGTGCGGATGTGCGGTGTAAAGTCGCTTAACTGCAATTGGTCGGGAATCTTTCAAATCACATTTATATACAGTGCTGGAAGCACCATATCCTATTATGAATTTCTCATTGAAGTTCTCAGTAATCCTCATAATGTCATCATATGTATGGATGGCCATATCCATGTGAAGAACCACAAGTTTGGGGGAGCCTAAACAAGATAAAAGCAATCATAAATACCTGAAAGTACTGAAAAACAAAAGAACAGAATGGACATGTACTAATTTTTACCTTGATTGGTCTTAGGCCCCTTCAAAAACTGGTGTGGTTGATTGGACTTATACACAGCCACTATAACCATGGATAAGAGTGCTATGAAACCCAGTGCTGTGCAAACAACAGCTGTTCTGGAGAACAAGGCTGCAAAAGTAACAAGTCATTTTGATGCACATGACTCTAGCATACCAAGAGATTCGCTAACCAATGCACAAAAACAAAGTCATACCGTTAGACCTTGGTGCATAGGGGTCACATATTGAACCTTTCCAGTTGCCACAAAGAAATGGGTTCCCTAAAAAGCTGATGACCATAATAAGGTGGTCATTAGCTAGAGTACTAAAGCACAAATATAATCATAAAGCTTCATTCTATTCGGGAAATACCTGTCAGGTGCAAACCGCGAGAAATTCCGTGAAAGAGGAACAACACCACTAAAATTGTTGTAGGATATATTCCTGAAGAAGAATGACATAAGATCAGCAACTGTACGAAGAATTAGAATGTCTATGATGTAAAGGCAAAGATAGATGAACTCACAAACTAGTTAGGCTGAAACAATTGGTCAATTGGTCAGGGATTGCTCCAGTAAGATCGTTATCTGTCAAAGTACTACAAAAAGAAGCAAAGTCAATCAAAATTTCATTAGAATTGACTGTGATATTAAGGAAAACTGATTAAACACTACATCAATTTACTTGACAAAAATTAATGTACTTACAGAGTTATCATGGTCTGCAGCTGTCCCAGCTCTTTTGGGATGCCACCAGAGATCTTGTTGCTTGACATATCACTGAAAGAATAGAAGCCAGTCTCAGCACAAGAAAATCAGTATAAAAGTACACATGTTGAAGCAGTATAGAAGCCAATCTTAGCACAAGAAAATCAGTATACAAAAAGTACACATTATGAAGGCAGTGTAACCAAACTCTCAGCAGAAACTTACATGGTCTGTATACTTTTTAGATTGCCAAATTCTACAGGAATTTGTCCATCAAGATGATTGCTGCTCAGATTCCTACAATGTGCAATGATATTGTGATTACGTTCCAGTCTCAATATGATACAAACTTCTAGTACATCGAAATGTTTAATATCTTACAATGTGAGGAGATGCTCCAAATCTCCAATAGAACCAGGGATATACCCAGAAAACTCGTTGCCAGAGAGATCCCTGAAGAATAAAAGTTTTTTAGTACAAGGAATCACTTGAACTAATAAATTTTATCGACCTTGACAGTCAAGAACTCACAGTGTATCAAGGTTGATGATTCGCCCAAGTTGAGAAGGTATGTGACCCTTAAATTTATTAGCTGAAAGATTTCTGCCAGGTAAATATCAACAAATATCACTAATAAGTTTGTACCATATGAAAGAAATTCAAAATCATTATCATGACCACTAGCCAAAACAAGAAGACTATAACATACAGATACGTCAAGCTCTCCAGACTCTTAAACCCTGAAGGAATGGACCCGTTTAAGTTGTTGCCATGAACATTACTGAAAGAAAAAAACAAATATGTTGAGACTCAGAATGAATAGAATAGCAAAAGAGTAAGAGAAAAAAAAAGAAGTTTCAAAAGGAAATGCAACAATATTACAGCTGATTCAATGCAGAACAGGAGCTGATATTTTCAGGAATTGGTCCCTCCAACTTGTTATTTGCAAGATTCCTGGTAAAGGAAAGCTAAGACCTCAATATTCTAAGAGGAAGTGGAACCAGAAATATTTACTACAAAAATAAAAGGCTCACAATTCAAATAACTGGTCCAGTTTGCCAAGTTCAGAGGGAATTCGGCCCATTAGCTGATTGTCATTTAATTGCCTGTAAATAAGATAGCTCAATGCATGAAGCAAAACAAGGTGACCACATCATGTATCTGAAACTGAGTTAATCCTCTTAGACTCTTACAAGTAACTAAGTTTTGACATATTTCCTAGCTCCGGTGGAATTGGCCCTGTAAGTTTGTTGCCGTGCAGGTACCTGTTGAATGTACAAATGAATCAGATAAACGAGCCTCACATAGAAAAGTATATGCATTAAAATAGGAGTGAAAACTTACAGCTTCCCTGTGTAGGATAAATTGCCAAAGATTGGAGGGATTGGTCCCACCAACTCATTTTCACTCAAGTCCCTACAGAGGAGACGGACATCATGAACCTTCTTACTTGCAAGCAGTAACTAGTAAGAATGGAGTTGGAAAAAAAAAAACAATTCTTGTACTAGTATGAATACTCACAGAACAGCAAGAGCTTGCATAAGACCAATCACTTCTGGGATCTTGCCAGTTAGCCTATTTCCTTGCAAAGACCTGTTGAAAGGACCATAATCTCCATTTACCATTTACAGAAATGAACCCCATAACAGAACAGACAAGGTAAAACTGACAAAGTTGAATTTACTAACAAGGTAGCCACTTGTAAAAACCCAATATTGTAGGGAATTTCTCCAGTTATCTGATTGTATGAGATATCCCTGAAATCACGAAAAAATAGATTTTGTTAGAATTGGGCAGCAGTAGGAGAAAAACTGTAGCTTAACATAATCAGAGCAAGGAGAGGACACTGACAGTATCTCAAAGCTTGTACAATTCCCAATATTATCTGGAATTATTCCGCTGAGGTTATTGCCCCGCACATCACTGAAATAATATGAAACTTCTAATGTTAAAATAAACAGAAATATTACACCAAACAGACAACAGAGCCTTCCATGTAGATAACATGTAGCAGAGCACATACAAATACCACAAGCCAGTCAACTGGCACATATCAGGGGACAATGTTCCTGTCAACATGTTGCCTCTTAAACCTCTGCAATACAGAAGGTAAAAAAAAATCTTAAATTTCTCAAACAAAAATTGAAAACCTTCAAACACCAGGAAAATGCACTCACAGATATTGCAGAACTTCATTCCAATAGATCAACCTTGGTATCTCACCAATGAGCTGGTTTCGAGCCAGATCACTTCACCATTCAAATAACCATTTGTTAAACATGTATATTGGACTAAATTTTGAAGGGGATAAAACAAAAGTCATGAAACTCACAGCGTCTTTAGATTAGGAATTTGAGTTAATGTGGACGGGATTGGGCCGGACAACTGGTTGTTTTTAAAGTTCCTGCACCACATAATGAATTAATTCATCATAACCATATCAACTAGTTATCAGAAAACATCAATGTCATGTGATTAAATAACTCACAACAACTCTAGCTGCTTGAGCTTAGAAATTGAGAATGGTATATCTCCATAGAACAAGTTATCAGACAAATCACTGCAGAAAATAGCAAATCAATTAGTGTGAGCACTTTAAATTTACTGACACGCAAGAAAAAGATATTAAAATCATAGGTTAAAAACTATTTTACTTACAGATAGATCAGTGAAATGCAGTTGCCAATTTCATCTGGGATTTGACCAGTTAATTTATTTCCCTGAAGGTCTCTGTCATTAACATTGGAATGTAATATCAGAAAGGAAAAATAACAGTCAATGGACCAAGAACAGTAAAAGAGAAACTGGACCATACAATGTCTCCAGATTCTTCAACTCTCCAATGTCTGGTGAAATTTCCCCGCCCAAGTTCAGATTAGACAGATTCCTTCACAAGCAGAGAAGGTAAATTTATATAAAAGACCTATAACTTTTAGTTAAACTAACAAAGTGCTATACAATAGCTAGCAGGTCATCAGAATTCAACTACTGCTTTTTTCTGGTGTATCAATGAAAGTTAGGAAACAAAGGATGGAAACCTACAGTGCAACGACGGACATGGAGAAATTTCCACACAACACGCCTCTCCATGAGCAAAAATCCTCGTCGTGGATATCATCCCAATCTAGCAACACGTTTGCTACGTTGCTAAACGATGCCTTGATCGACATTAATGCTTTGCCTGCGCAAGCAGTCATAACCATTTTCAGTATTTATCAACTAGTATTCCGGTAGTTAAGCCATAAACTGAAGCCTAAATATATCTTAAATAACACGGATTTTTCGTAATCAAAGTTAAAACAGCATGGAATGCAGCTCCAGAAACTGAAAATACAAAACTAAATTCGAACAATAACTATCTTGTTTCCTAGATATCACACAACGCACTACCTTCTTCTAGAAAATACCGAAACAGCTTTTAGGTGTTGAAAAAAACAGTTACCTTCTTCGGTGAGAGCCAAAACGATCGGGAAAACAAGCAATAGAGCCAACAGTAGTGCTTGTGAGCGGAATTTCATCTTCAAGCTCACTTCCATTATCGTTGAGAAAATACAAACAAATGCCGGGAGACAGCAATAACCGGAGTTTCAGAGCAATATGACCGGAGAAGAAGGAGGAAGTGGGGTAGAGTTTTACGATGCAGAGTTAGTAAAAGAATGTGTGTTATGTGAATGAGAGAGAAGAAGAAGAAGAGCAGGCATTTGGCGTGAAGTGAGAGGGAGTGAATATGAAATGCGAAGTGTGTGTCTGTGTTTTTAATGTCAGCTGCGTTTTATGAAGACAGAGAAAGTTGCCATGGTGGTTGCACTCTCCTCTCATATATAAAGAGAGAGAAAAAACTATTTTCATCTCTCAGAATAAGTGTTATATTAATTTGGCAATAACTATTGAAAAATACTATGGATTTAATAGGAATTATTATTTTTATTTATTTAATAATATTTGTTTGTTATTAAGTTTGGACAACTGTTACAAACTAATAAAATAAAAATTAGTTTTATTATATTACTTTTTAAAAATAATATTGAGAATTATAATTTAAAATGACTATAATTAATAGTAACGATAATTTAGAAACTAAAATTTCTTTTGACTTAAAAAGTGGTCAAATCTGTTTTTTGAGTTAGTTTTTTATTTTTTAAAGTGTTTGACAATTATAAAAAAAATAACTAAAAAGAAGTCAAAAAAATATTTATCAAGGTCAAAAATAACTTATAATAAGTTTAAAATAACTTAATATAAGTCAAAAAGAATAAATATGTTTCTTTATACTTTTTATTTTTTTTATTTAATAGTCATTTCAGTTTGATATTTTATTTTTAATTTAAAAATTATTTTTTTTAAGTCAATTCAAATGGATTCTAAATATAAACTATTCATTGATTATATAAAGTTGACAAATATTATTTATTTTTGTCTGATCAATTTATGAAAATAAATATAGTTTTAATTGTTTAATTTAACAAATTAAGAGATAATTTATAATTTATTCCTAATTTACTCATAGGATCGATTATACTATTTTTAAAGTATTAGAGTGTGTTTTAAAATATAATTTGATGCCCCTTTGGGGACCTCCGATAAAATTGAAATGGTATAGAGAAAATTAGCATGGCCCGTAAGGATGACACGCACAAATCGATAAATGACTTAAATATAATTTTTTTTAAAAATATTATTTGATAAAATTATAGGAATTGTATTTATTATTCAGAAAAATTATGGCACTATCGAAAATAAGTAAAAAGAGACTATTAGGGGTGTATTCATATTATGCAGTAAACGGCGGTGAAACGACGTTAGTTAATGAGTGTTTGAAAATGAAAAAAGTGGTGGCAGCGGCCGTCACCCAGTACTTCCGTTTCCCAAAGTTGTTCTATTTTTTGACAACTTCTGGATTTTCCATCGAGCGCGTCACAGTGTCTCTTAGCGCGTGCGCGAGTGACTGAAATGTCTTGCTGCTTCCTAGTTTCTACTAGTGTAAGCCTTTTTTTTGTTTGTTTGAGAAAAGGGGACTAGAGTTTAAAATACTCAAAAATATTACCAAAAGAAGTAGGGGTCACTTTGGAATAAAAACAAAATAGTGGATATATGCATGCATTTGTATAATTAAAAATGAGAAATATATTATAATCATTTCCTAAAAATGGTTCTTAATTTCAACAAGCCACTTGAACTTTGCGAGATGTCGAAGTCATATAATTACATTATTTTGCATGTCTTTTAGTTTAATATTAATTGATATTTATACACTTTAATTTAAATATTGTAGCTTATATAAAGTTAAATAATAGATGTGTGTTTTATATAATATAATATGTCCTTTATATAATTAGGGCAGACTCACGTGGGTGGTGTTCGGATGTTCGACCATCTATTAACCTAGTTTTGGATTATATATATCTATGTAGAAATTAGAAATTAAGAGATATTTATATAAAATTAACGTAGAACACTCAATAATCAAATGAACTAACTAGTCTAGTGACTCTTAAGGTGGGTGTTTAAGGCTCTTTTATTGCTGAATCTAAGTTTGAATCTCACTCTTAACATTTATTTGTTATATTTTTGTTTGGAGCATTCACAATTTTAAAATTTCAGATTCGTTACTGTACATAACATAATACAAATTAATTTGAATATGTTTTTAAATATGTTGTTGTATTCATTCAAAATTGAAAAAAAAAAAAAGCATAAATATCAATTAGAATCGTACAAAATTATTTATCATGCAAAAAAAAAAAAAGAGAAAAGGGAGAAACAATTTACAAGAAAGAGATCATGCTTACATTTTCTACGAGGAAAGAGAAAAAATTGGGAATTGCTTTTTGCAAGCAAATTTTCAAAAGGCCTCCAACTTTTTAGTTGTGCAAAAATAAACTTTACATTGAGCAATTATGTTTTTTACGTAAATATGGAAATTAACAAAAAAAAAAAAAAAAATTCACCCATGTTATTTTGACTGTCCAGCTTTTCTTGTTCTTTTTTATTTTCACTTTGCCTTAAAAAGATGATTGCGTATATAGCATGTGAAGATCCGTATGTAATAATGTATTGTTTGACCTATTCTATGTATGAGTATGACTCCATTTTCCCTACAATAATAATTGAATAATAACTACTACTAAGCAATAATGAAACAATAATAATAATAATAAACATTTGCTACATAAATATCGATAGATGATGCGTGATTGATGTTCAATATAGTGATTGCAATTTGGAATGATAATAACAAGCTTTTCATCCATGATGCAAAATTCTCTAGATGAAATATGTTAAATGATTTCTTATCGATTCAATTTGTCAAATGTAATTGTGTTCAATTTTAACCATCAAATTCATATATGTAACGGTTCCAAAAAGAAAGATATCACAATGGCTTGGTTCTAGCCTTCAAGATTTCAAGCGTTGAAGTAACGCAAAACTTGAAATAAGTTATTATTGTATTAAAATAGTGTGATATTTTTTCAATATTATATGTTAATTGATCAAATTTTGAACTGAATTATATTATTTTGCTTTTGTAATATTTTTTTTTAATTTAAAATTATATTAAAGACATCCTAATCGAGGTTAAGACCTATTGGCTAAAGTTAGCTCATGAAATGAGTCTGGAGGTCAAGTCCCTATTAGGGCCTAAGCCTTTGCTTTATCAACTATATTCATTAGTCAACACTGGCAATAGTTAGTCTCTCAAACTTATTTATTAAGATATTTATACATCTCGTTTTCACATATCTGAATCATGTTAGCTTTGGCTCTTTCATTTTATTCACTACGAAAATTACTATCATTTTATCTTGGATATCTTCACTGCTAACCCTACATCTCCTATTTCGCCTACACAATCATCTAAATTCTCAAATATCCTCATTTTCGCTTCTTTCATTTTCTATACGTGTAAATGTTTTGCCGGTCAACAATCCGCTCTATGCAACATAACTTATCTAACAATCACTTTATTTAAAAATACAATATATTCTTATCACACGAAACATTAAAAACGAACCCCTATTTTGTACAAACAAACTCTAACACGTAACACTATCATCAATTTTTCCATACACAAACTAAACAATTGTACAAAAATGTCGTTTTTCTCTTTTTCCGTATGAAAAAACATTACTATTGACCAATAGCTGTTTTTATTTATTTAAACATAGAGATGACAAAAGATTAGAAAAAAAATTATACAAAATGTTGCTATTTACGAATGGAAAAGCAGATAAAGACAATTTTGTTGGCTACGACAATGGAGTACTTATTACTCATAGCAGAAGTCCTTGTATAAAGCTGTT
The DNA here is from genome assembly GCF_001406875.1 of Solanum pennellii. Lineage (NCBI taxonomy): Eukaryota > Viridiplantae > Streptophyta > Magnoliopsida > Solanales > Solanaceae > Solanum > Solanum pennellii. The sequence continues at coordinate 1,679,678 of NC_028639.1, read as the reverse complement.
CTTTTCAATTATTGAAAAACTTTATAATTGCAGACATTAATTTTACAGTAATTAATGGTATTGGTTTATACTAAAGTTCCTTTAATACTCGAAAAAGTATTTAAATTGATGAAAATTTGTCAAAATGTGGATTAAATAAATCACTTCAACTTTTATTAAATTCCATAGTAAAAATTTAACTTGTTAATCCACTATGGTATAAGACAATTGAACATTAAAAAGAAGAACAAACTTTCAATCAAAATATTGAGATTTTTCTTCAAGATTTTATAAATTTAGATATTTCTATTTTTTAACAATTAAGAGGCATGGATCAATAGTCAGAACCGGGTTAGAAACATCTCCTGACCCGGGACCAACATCTAAGCAGGCTATGACCCATATTTCACGGGCGAAACGGGTAATAGCCAATTTTTGGACCACTAATTAATATTAATATTCAATAATAACTCAAATTTTTTTAAAAAAGTTCATTTTATCTTTCAATATGTTTTTATCGTTAATTAATTAGCTCAAAAATATGTATTAACTAGCTAAATAGAAAATAATTTGGCTAATGCATAATTCTAGACCACTAGCTGGGATATATGTTTGTCTGAATATGTTAGAATCCTATACTTTTGGCTCTATGATTGTAATTCATCCGTTTTATTTTATGTGACACTTTTTGCATTTCAAAATTTAGATAAATCTATTTTTGATCGTAAATTTTTCATAGATTCTTTTAACATTTTGAATTATCAATTATTGTGACTTATAGTACTCTTTATGTAGTTTAAGAATATTTAAATTTCATTTCAAAAATTTAAAAATTCCATATACAAATATCCGATCAAAATTAAACTATTTGACTCTCGAAAAACAAAAACTGTACATAAAATAAGATAAAAGGAGTAATATATTTTCAATATGATAATTTATTTTTTAAATTTTTGCGATTTAAAATTGATGTATCATTATTATAAAAGTGAAGCACATACACTTTTATCCTTACAAAAAAGTGGCTCACATAGCAAAGTTAAGGGTATACTTTGACAAACAATTGGAAGGAGGATATACTAGACCTTTTATCATAGGTAGACGTAATTTTATAAGAAAAAAAAAGGGAATAGAATGTTACTCCCGTCGTCCGGATTTTTTGTCATGTTGTGCTTATCAAAAGTTAATTTGACTAGTTTTCAAAGATAAATTGAATCACATTAATTCGATATTTTAAACAAAAAAAATTAGATTTTCTAAAACTATATGAAAAGTACTAATAAATTACAATTTTTTGCATATTAATATGATGAAAAAATACATCTTAAAATGTTAGTCAAAGTTTTTATAATTTGACTCTAAAAATAGAAACCATGACAAACAATACCGGACGGAAGAAGTATTTGTATTTTGAAATAATGGAATGGTAGTGTGTAGTTTAGAAAGAGAGAAATGGTAAATAAGAATCAGGTTTTGAGAGAGATTTGTCACAACCAATTGCATGAAACAAACAAATCAGAGGACAGATTTTTTTTATATATATATATTTTTTTCGTTAATAAACGAAAGAAGAAGCATTATATTGGGAGGGAGACAGCTTTAAGCTGTAAATAATACTACTACTGCAGCAGCGGCATATCCGCCTTTGTATGACTTATACTAGGCGTGCCGGAGACAAACAAATTCAATGCCACATCTTATATATGCGTGCTTATGTTATTTCGCTTTCGTATCGAAATAATTTATTTTTTTAATTATCGAACTTGATATTACTTGTACACATGATATGATGTCCGCATAACTCAACCCCTTATTAGGCCTTAAGGATTGTTTGATAGTTAGTGGAGTTAGTCGTGTGTAGGTAATTAGGTAATGTAGGGAATAGCTATATCTTATTTTATGCATGTATTCACATCTTATTTTGCATAAAATAATATATAAAATTTCCCTCAATTTATATATGTATTGATTACGCTGGTTTAAATCCTGAATCCAAACACCATATTAATCTTATGCAAGAATAATTTTTCACCTAACTAACTACCAAACATTGTATTACTTATGCAAGCTTTAATATCTGAATAACGCATATTCAAAACAATTACCAAAAAACCCCTAAAAATATATTAAGGAATCGTTTTGTAGCATGTATTAGAGAAAATAATATTTAGTTTTAGTGAAATAAGATGTGATTTTTAATTTTTTGAGTAATGATCAAACACGACTGAAATTGATCAAATAATTAGTATTTAACGAGAAAATACCAAAAGAAACACAAACAATGAGGAAATGCGTTGGAAATCCTAAATAAATAAATTTGATAATTGTCTAACACAATGAGCTTATAGATTAGCTACTCATTCAATTCAACGGTTTAACATCTTTCTAAAAGTTGTCAACCTTTGGAGACAACATATAACGATCTTATTTTAAAATATATAACTAGCAATAAAACCTTGCATTGATCTGATTTTCTTTTAATAAATACTTGTATTAATATGATTTTCTTTTTTACTAAAGGGAAAAATGCAAAACTATCTTATTTTGAAAGTAAAATTTGCTCATTTAAACCAATTGTTAGTAAAATATTTTGAGCTATTTTGCTAGCTGTAAGGAGCAACAAAAACATAACGAGGGGATTTTTTTAACAAAAAAAAAAAACATAATGTAGAGTAAAATTGACAATTATACCCCTTAAATGCAATAAAACTAACCAATAAGAAAAAGGGAAAGGGTTGGGGCTTTGAGGGGTGGCATAGAGAGGGGAAGAAGCTAGCTTTTTGGCCACAAAATGGAATTTAATTTTTTTTAAAAAAACATAGTTTTTGCAAAATTTCAAGTTTTTTTGACATATATTTAACTAGACTAGAAAAGAAAATTGATTCTTGTAGGTAAAGGTGAAATTTCATCCAAAAGCACTAATATGAATTAATTTTTTAGAAACTTGATCAAATTTCATAAACAAACACTATTAATCTATTTTTTTCCAAAATCTACTTTCAAAATTAAGGATCACAACATATACTTCCTTTGTCTCAATTTATGTGATATATTTCGGATTTCGAAATTTAAACGAGTCTAACTCTGATCGTAATTTTTTCTATATTTTTTAAATATTTTGAATTACCAATTATTAAAACTTATAATACTTTCTATGTAGTTTACAAATATATAAATTTCATTTTAAAAATTTTAAAGATTTCATGAGCATATTCTCAGTTAAACTTTTTAATTTTTGAAAAATAAAATGTGTCACGTAAATCGAGACCGATGAATTAAGAGTTACCTTGGTGAGATGTAGAGCGTAGCTGCATCAATATTAGCATGGTAGATAGGATAGGAGGGGCCAGGCACCTTTTGTTGAGATAAAATAAAATAATTGGAAGTGTTTAATAGTAGTATTAAATATACCCATTATAGGACCCGTGATGGCTATCACACCTATCTAACATTTTCACTTTCATAAAATTGACACAAGACTCTATTCATAAAAAAACAATAATAAACAATTCGTTTCTGCAACTAATTCATTGGACACCAACATTGATTGTGATTCGGTGATGATACAATTTTATTTTTAACTAGGTAGAAATTTTTGTTAGGATTGAATCTACACACACTTGATGAATAAAGAACACAAGAATTTTAGAGAAAAAGAGATGAGAGATCTAAAGAGAGAAAGAGAGAAACCAATATTTCGTGGTAACATCCCGTGAGTAAATTTCCACGGCAGTGGGGTATATATATTAATAAATCAGAGTATTTTTGGTTATAGAGAATAAATGGAGAATAAATACTAAAGCCTAAGCAGTTATATATATTAATCAGGCTCCACAACTTAACAATTTCAAATTAAAGCTCTAAATATAAATAAAATTCTATTTGGAGCATTATCAAATTAGATCGTGCAATGCTTAATTTGAATTAAATTGAGGACTCGATATAAATTTCAGACACATTATAAAAGAAAAAAAAAACTAGTAATTCATTGGACATCAATTTTTGGTCTTTATAAGTCAGTCCCAAGTGCAAAACTGTAATGCCTCTTCTCTCTGTGTTCTGACTAAATATTTTAATAATATTAGAAATATGGGATGAAGTTGTGTTTTCCTAAAATAAGATTTTGAATTTGCATTTTGAGTATAAATTTTTTGATTAAAAGTATTTGCTTTAGAATGAGGCCCTATGCTATAAAAATTTAAATTAATTGGGTTCTAATACACATATCGAATATAAAAATAAAATAAAAAAATAATATATAATTCTTTAATATTTATCTGCACATGTAATTCATTTACGAAGATCACACATGTAATCTTCTTCATATTTTTATCTTTAAAAAAGACTTTGAAAAAATGAAATTTTTTAATGAAAAAAAAACTAAATTTTTATAAGTCGTTTGAAAATTCTTGTAAGATTGAATAATTTGATCTGCCAACAAATAATAAGCCAATAGGTATTTAAAGCTAATAAGAGAGGTTTGAGTATAAATTGAGGACCCAAAGCCAACTTCCATTCTTTATGAACCTATATATACACAAATTAATATCGTTGAAATTTGTAACAAATAGTACCAATTAAGTTTGATATATTGCTGGTTGATAACGTCTATAAAAAAAAATTAAAGAAAGCATTTAATTGAGTAATAACCAAGTGCACATTTAGCCATGAAAAAAAAAAAAGGAGTTTGTTTTGAATTTTTAAAGTTGAAATTCTGCTTGGATATATTTTTTGCGATAAATATTAAAAACTTAAAGAGATAAAATTTAAATGGGTTATACTACAAAATTAAAAGATTTCGATGCATTTTAAAAAATTAAGTATTAGAAAAATAATAAAGTGAAAACGGAGTTTAGGTGTTTTTCAAATTTCAAATACAACTTTAAGATAGATTTAAATTTTAATGGTTAAATACCGATTTTTAAATAAAGTAAAAAACATCAAAAAGATAGTGAAACTCAGATGGCCAAACGGATGAAAACAATCACTTTGTTTGAAAATAGAGTTAAAGCTACAATTGTGTTTGACTGTACTTATTATAAAGAATATTTAGAATTTAAACGTACATTTTTAAAACAAGGTTTATGCCTCTAATTTGACTAACAGAATCATTTAATTTGAGTAAATTACTTGAAACATATCATCAAATCTCCTCTAAATAAGTAATATCTCAAAATAGATAGTCACACAACATAAATTAAATCTCATATATAAAGTACAACATACTATTATAAGAGTATCATTTCACTTCATTTAAAAAATTTAAAATTGAAGTTGAAGATAGAGTTGTATTTGATTATAATTTTACAATTCTCGATTGAATTTACTTTTTCTAAAAATCTGAAAAAATATCTTTTAAACATGAAATATAATTCAAATAGGATCATTAATATAATAATGATTTTCTTTTTAGGAAACATAGTGAAAGTGAAAAAAAATCCAATTTTAGAATGTACTTGTTTGAAACTTTTATAGTCAAACGCTGATCTTTAAATTAGGTAATTTTTTAAAAAAAATTCATGATCAAACGCGTCCTCGAACTTCGAAAACCTTGCCTTTGGGCTTTGGATGATCCAATGCAGGCTTCACGTAGTTCAGTTTAGAAAACAAAAGGAGGGGTTCTTTGAAAGAGTAGTAATGACGATGCATCGTAAAAACAAGAATGTGAAATAAAACTTGAAAAAGTCTTCTATTCCCTCAAATTCAATTTACGTGACACATTTTATTTTTTAATAATTAAATAGTTTAAATTTAATTGAGAATTTATTAATTTTTAAAAATAAAATTTATATTTTTGTAAACTACGTTGAAAAATAAATGAGTTACAATTATTAACAATTCAAAATATTTTTAAAATATATGAAAAAATTATAATAAAAAATAAATTTATTTAAATCTCAAAATTCAAAATGTTTCACGTTAGTAAATCCGAATAGTATTGTTTACCTACTTCAAGTACTACACTTGTACTAGTTTGGTAACTAGATTAAATACAATGATTAGAAACAATTGACAAAGAGATATATTAAAAGACAAGAGTCGTGTCATGCAGGGCATCCAAAAAAATGAATAATTACTATACCTAACTAATAAAACGGACTTAATTATTGCTATCGATTATAAATTTAAGCATATGTTATATCAAAAATAATTTTTAGTGATAATTAATTAATATAAATAATTTAATTACTGCTAAATATATCCTTTTAGAGATTATTAACACTTTATGTAAATGTCTCTAAAGCTTACTGTTAAAATCAATCAAATCTACCGTATAGAACTAAAAACACACACAAAGATCATCAATGGAGGCTTCTACCATAGTTAACAGAGAAAACAAAGTGAGAATTTTTTGTGAAATAGAAAGCTTAGCCTGTATTTTGTGTAGTTAAAGTACTTATATACAACTTATAAAAGAAAGACAAAATATCTAATCATCTAAAGCTTGCGTGGATGGAGGTTCTGCCTCCCTAACTAACTAACTAACTAACAGTGTAACAAACTAATTAACATATTAACTACTTCATTTATAAGTCTTAATACCCCCAAGTTGGTGGTGAGGATAACACTACCAACTTGCGAAGAATAGAGGAGTGTTTCATTCCGGTTAAGGCCTTAGTCAAAATATCAGCTAGCTGATCTTGTGTACTAATATGATGTAGTGAGATAAGCCCTTGTTGAAAAATGTGTCTGACAGAATAACAATCAATCTCGATATGTTTGGTCCTCTCATGAAACACAAGATTTCTGGCTATATGTAGTGCAGACTGACTGTCAGTCCTAAACAACCAATTAATTGAAAGAGGGATAGTATATAGGGCGTAAAAAGTAATCTCCGTCAGCCTTTGTAGGGTGTAGGTAGTAAATGTTGAAAAATTTTAGGGAAAAGGGTTTGATATACCCCTCAACTTTGTCATCTGGAGCTGATATACTCCTCGTTATAAAAGTGGCTCATATATGCCCTTACCGTTATACAAACGACTCACATATACCCCTGCCGTACAAAATGGCTCACATATACCTTTCATTTAACGGAAGTTAAAAAATTAGTTTTAAATATATATTTATTACTTCTAATTTTTTTAAAAAAAATTATTTAGGGGTATATATGATTCTTCTAACAAAGTTCAAGGTATATTTTAATTTTTTCATACATAAATTATTTTTTGACTTCTTTTATTATAATTATTTGAGTTTCTTATTCTTATTTTATTTTTTTCTTTCATTCCTTAGTTTAAAGAAAAAAAATTAAACTATTTTTTTGTGTGTATTGTAATTTAATTTCGTATTCGAAGAAAAAATTTGATCATCTACAATAAGTTTTACAAGAATATTAGTGATATATAAATAAATTTGATTATGATAATAATAATTTTAAATTAGTCATTGAAACAAAAAAAAGTCAAAAAAAATATTTTTGACGAGGATTAAATTTACTCATATGGGATTATATTTTTTAGAAAAAAATAATAAAAATTTAGATTAAAATTATGTTTTTCATTTCCGTTAGAGGAAAAGGGTATATGTGAGCCATTTGTTTACAAATAGCGTTATATATGAGCCACTTTCATAACAAGAGGTATATCAGCTCTAAATGACAAAGTTGAGGAGTATATCAGACCCTTTTCCCAAAATTTTAATATGTGAGACAGTGATTGGCACACCTATTGTCAATTGTGTAAGGCTTTGTTTGGCTGCCAATTGTAAAAATGAGACCCGTTTTTTACTATTTTATTCTCTTTCATTTTTATTACTTTTCTCATTCATTTTAAATTTTTTCTTTACTTTCTTTTTTTCTCCTTTTTCTTTACTTTTCCCTCCTCTATGCGTTATAAAGAATTTTTCAGACTTACCCAAAATGTCTAAATGTCTAATATGTATATTTTATTTGTATAATATTATATATTTAAGGAAAAATTAAAGTGAATGTAATAAGAAATTTTCAATCTAATATTTGAATAAAATTGAAGGTAGTGAAATTACTATTAAAAAAACATAAAATTTTGTATATTAATTTCATAAATTGAATCTTCTATTAAAGTGAATGTGACAAGAAATTTTCAACGTAATATTTGAATGAAATTAAAGAAATTGAATATAGTGAAATTACAATAAAGAAAACATAAAAATTTGTATATTAATTTCATGAATTGAAATTTTTTATTTTTGTGTAAATATCTTATAGGACGATATATAAGGATATGAGAATTTAGATATTTTGTGAAGTTATTTGTTTTTGTATTTGTTTATAAAATGATTATACATTGATTTTTATTTTAAATTTTCTCATCACATTATTCTACTAATTAATGGTTCATAAACCACTTTGTTCTCTTCATGTGTTTCTCGTTATAATAATCAAATTGTTTACTTTTATTCGTAATTTAAGTAATATTTTTGTTTTGATTGTTAAGAGTGCATCTTCATGTTCAAAATAACTTATATTTATTAATTGATTATTTTTATTTAAATCAAACATCATCAAGACATAGTATATTGCATCTAATTTTTTAACTTTTCGTCAAAAATAAATCGTTGAAACGAATTTAACATATTTATTAGTAATGATTAAATTCTTAGATAGTACAAACGTCTTTTTTAAGATCCTATATATAACTAGATCAATTTTTTTATATTATCATATATTTTCTATAGTCGAAGAAAATCAAATTGCAAAAAAAAATAATTATACTGATGAAACATCTGACTTAATTTATTTGACTTCATTTCATTTTTTTTTTAAAAAACAAATTATTTAATTTAATTGAAAAATGGTCCAAATTAAATCACGGCTAATCCTATCAAAATTATTAAGTTTCAACTTTTGATAAATAACTATAATTCAAACGAAAAAAATAAAATTTTAAAAAGAAACGAAAAAGAAACAAGAAAATATGGAAGAGGAGAAAGAGAATAAAAAAAGGGAAAAGGGTCTGATATACCCCTCAACTTTGTCATTTGGAGTTGATATACCCCTCGTTATAAAAGTGGCTCATATATGCCCTTATCGTTATACAAACGGCTCACATATGCCCCTGCCGTTACAAAATAGCTCACATATACCCTTCATTTAACGGAAGTAAAAAATTAGTTTTAAATTTATATTTATTACTTCTAATTTAAAAAAAAAAATTATTTAGGGGTATATATGATTCTTCTATCAAAGTTCAAGGTATATTTTAAATTTTTTCATACATAAATTATTTTTTAACTTCTTTTATTATAATTATTTGAGTTTCTTTTTCTTATTTTGTTTTTTTCTTACATTCCTTAGTTTAAAGAAAAAAAATTAAACTATTTTTTTTGTGTGTATTGTAATTTAATTTCGTATTCAAAGAAAAAATTTGGTCATCTACAATAAGTTTTACAAGAATACTAGTGAAATATAAATAAATTTGATTATCAAATAATAATTATAAATTAGTCATTAAAACAAAAAAAAGTCAAAAAAAAATATGTTTGACGAGGATTAAATTTACTCATATAGGATTATATTTTATAGAAAAAAATAATAAAATTTAGATTAAAATTATTATTTTTTAATTTCCGTTAGAGGAAAAGGGTATATGTGAGCCATATGTCTACAAGTAGGGGTATATATGAGCCACTTTCATAACAAGGGATATATCAGCTCTAAATGAAGGGGTATATCAGACCCTTTTCTCATAAAAAAAATGGAGCCTTTCTTGTTTTGATAGTGGGACCATACACTTGGCAAAAAATGAGAAGATTACATACAAATATTATCTGCAATATAATATTTGTGTCTCTCACATGATAATTTTTTTCAGTAAATATTTGTGTGGTTAAAAGAAAAGTGGACCCGTAATTCCTTTACATATTTAGACATGACCCCCCCAGTCTTCGAAAAGATAACCATTAAATTACCATTAGATCGTTAAAGAGTATAATTTCAATTAACTCTCTAATTTTGCCTCACTTCTCTTTAATACTCTTTTAATTCTCCCAACCTGTAAATAGAAATTCAGGTGAACTCCCGTTTGGCCATAAGATTTTCCAAATAATATTTGAAAAAAATTTGGCAAATAATGTTTGTCTATACAATTTGCCATTATTTAGCAAATATTTTTGGCAAATATCCCAAATTTCCAAATACTAGTTTTTTCTAGTATTTGGGCTAAATCTCATTATTTGGAATTTTTTGAAAATTAAATTTTTACCCCAAATTTTTATCTTTTACAAAAATATCCTCTATAATAGTTGTTTGCGTTGTATTACATATTCTTTTACGTGGAACACCAAAATAGTGATGAAATATTTACTGAATATTAAGTAATGATTTGATTGTTGATGAAAACGATGAAAAATTGGCTCAAGTAACAAAGTTATGCATTTTGTATACTTCACGATGTATGTATTGATGTTTGTTGCGCTCACTCCAAATTATCACATTGCTCTAGTATCATAGACATTATTTGTTATTGTCGTAACGAACATCCAAGTGACTTGTAATCCAAACCTATAGTTAGTTTTGATAGTTCTAAAACTTATGGGTATAAATTATATTTTTCTAAAAAGGTGAAATATATTTTCCAAATTCTATGGCCAAACACATGGTAAAATTTCACTCAAATAATATTTGCCAAGAATATTTAGAAATCTATGACCAAACGCTAGCTTTATTTGCATTGAAGGCCTCTTTTTGGTTGCTTTTGAACCATTTATTTTCAACTCCCCTTTTTTTTTTCCTCCGAGGTTGATTCGAAAGTGTTTAAAAAAAATATGTGTTTTAGGTCTTCAAGTTTAAGTGCCCTTATTTTTATAACAATGGGTTATAAATTATTATTTTTTAACAAATATTAAAGTAGAAAAACTAAGCATTTCATAAAAAAGTAAGCATTTCATAACATGAAATTTACGAAAATATAGAAGAAAATTCAATTTGTTGGTCTTAAATTAAAGAGTTATTAAATATGTCAAAATGTTCATCAATCTAATATTACAAAAAAAAAAAAGAGAGAGAGATTATCTTCTTAAAATAAGACCAAAAAGAAAAATAGATTACCCCTCCGTTGAATTTATGTGACATATTTCAGTTTTTGAGATACAAACAAATATATTTTTAATTGTAACTTCTCATATATCTTCTAAATATTTTGATTATCAACTATTGCGACTTATATTACTTTTTACGTGTTTTATTAATATATATAAATATTACTTTAAAAAAGTTAAATATTTCGTACATAAAATTATCATTAAACTCAAATTATTTAACTTTTAAAATATAAAATATATTACATAAATCGAGACCGAAAAATATTAGTAATTCTTAAAGAGGGATTCACAAATATTTAATGTTGGTATGATAGGGCTCGTGATGTGTATCAGAATTCAGAATTACATAAGATTGAATTGCATATAATATAGTACTAAAGTCAATGGCATTAATTAAGTACTCTATCTATTTCTGCAACTCCATTGGTTTATCTATTATTTTAGGTTACTGAAATGCATTCTCATATCAGATCTGACAACAATTGAAATACTAATATACTTCAATTAATTACTAAAAATTAACGATTTTCTACTGTTTACTTATGGTTTTGGAGACTTATCACACATTATTCTTATTTAAGGAATTATTTAGAAGTAATATAGTATGCATGATTTTTATTATATTTCATAAACAATGTCAATATCCATGATACCACATTAGTCCACCATAAATCATTCATAATAAGAACAAATTAATACCTTAAAAGTATGGTGTTTGCACGTTTCAAAACCTAAAATAATAAGAAAGACCTTTGTACTTTGCTTTAATTTGTTGTTTTGATCTATGTACGCATCGCAGTTTCAAGTGAACAATTGAATTTAATTAAAATTGGTGTTATAGAAATGAAAATATTTTATTTAGAATATTAACAATCAAAGTAAATTAGGACTAGGAATCAGTCTAACTAACAAATATAAATAAATAAATACCATAAATAACAAACACTAAACAACTTAAATTTTTATTTTAACTTTGAATTATTTTCATCATTCTCTTAAGCATTAAAGAAAACGATAAAGATAGATTATTGAGTTAAAAGGCTAAAGTTGCTAGTCATATAAGATATTGAAACAAATTCTTAACAAAACTAAAATTCGATAGTTTTATCAAACTCGATAACTATGGTTAAAGAAAACGCACTTGTTGTTGGTGTGTATTATGAGTTAACAAAATTGTTAGTATGCGACTATGCGTGCATGCACAAGTGAAAAGATTCAGCTGGCTAGGTTTTTTTATTTAATAACTCAATAATTTTTGTATCTTTTAAAAATATGTAATAAGAGTATTTTTATGAAAAAAACTTATCCGCATCGGGTGTTAAATCAAATCAATATAATTTTCATTACTATGTGATTTAATGGAGTAAAATGAATATAAATTTAAACACATGACTGCATGTATTGACTTGATAAAAATATTCGATGAAAAATTTTTATCCCAATATATAAGTAACAAACCAAAGTAAAGTAAAATTATAAACTACTTTTAACTAATAAATCATAATTAAATATGAATAAATAAATACTATAAATAATAAGTTTTAATTAAACATAAACCAATACATACCATATATAAATAAATCTTCAAATTATTATTTTCAACATTACATATTGATGAGTGTGATACTCACTTGCTTAACGTGGATCACTCATCAATGTCCATGATGGTGATAAGTTTACGACTCCATCTGTGAATCTTAAAAACCAATTAGAATATTAATTAAATTTCAGCCTAAAATCACATATAGACATTATATTCATTTTAATTTAATTTATGCGATACTTTTAATATTTTTAAAATTAAAATTATTTAAGTTCGATTAATTTTACACATGAGATATTTATTTTTTTTAAAATAAAATTGATATACTTATAAATTACATAAAAAATATTGTAGGTATCAATAATTACTAATTTAAAATATTTAAAATATATATATAAATATTAAGATAAAATATAAACTTAATTAATTTCAAAATTCGAGCTACGAATATTAAAAAAAGTGAAGCAGTAAACGGCGGTGAAGCGACGTTTACTCACTGTTGAAAATAAAAAGTGGTAGCAGCGGCCGTATCTCCACAAAAGGCTCATAATTCTGACAGCTATCTCTTCTCACCCTGCTCCACGCTCTCTTTTAGTGCGTAGTATCAACTCGCGTCTGCACTACACGCGCGTATGTGTTGCGAGTTTTAGATAAAAGTAAAATAAATTTCCTAAAAGAGTTTGGGTTATATTGGAATAAAATAAAGAGACTGAATATATGTAACAAAATAGAAATTATCTGCAAAAAAGAGCATATTATCACGTTTTCATTTTTTTTTTTGTCCAAATAAAGGAAAAGGATATTTTTACAAGTGTTTTTCTGAAGAGTGGATCATATTTGCAGAAAAAATAAAAAAAATAAATTCCTCTATTAGTGTAAAATACATTGATTCTATGTTCAGAGTATTTTGTTTTTTCATATTGAAATGGAAAATATTTAACCTTGTTTTTTCATTTTTGTAGTTTGACTGCCAAAATTTTTACTTTTTTTTCGTCATTTTTTTTTTCTTCAAAAACTGAAAAGAATCAAAAGATGATACGCATATTGAGCAGTGGACAGAGCCAAAGCCTAAAAAAGATTTTGTTTGAATCCTTTTAAGGTTGGGAAAAATCGTATTGTGCAAATAAAGTAAAAGAATATAATTTTTTTAAAATTATTTCCTTTTGTAATGACAGATAGTTTAAAGTTTAAACAATGGTTAAGGTTATAAGTTTTAATTTGGTTTATTTGATCACTCATTTTCTTTTGTAAATCATGTAGGCATATAATTGCAAACGTGTAATATGACTCATAAATGATTTCATCCTCCATTTAAAATAAAATAAAATAATCTACTTTTCTTTATAATTTGATTTTTTTTCATTTTTTAATAATATAATAATTTATATTTTTCACATGACACGATGACATATTTTAAAATTTCTGTTAAGTCATTTTTTAAGAATAAATATTGTGATATTTTTTCTAATTATTATAATATTAAATTGAAGTTATTTTAAATAGGGAAAATGTACAAGTACCCCCTCAACCTATGCTCGAAATTTTAAAGACACACTTATACTATACTAAGGTCCTATTACCCCTAACTTATTTTATAAGTAATTTTCTACCCCTTTTTAGCCTACGTGGCACTAGTTTGAAAAAAAAAGTCAACCATCGTTGGGCCCACAAGATAGTGCCACGTAGGTCGAAAAGGGGTAAAAAATTATTAATAAAATAAGTTAAGGGGGTAATAGGACCTTAGTATAGTATAAGTGTGTCTCTGAGATTTCAGACATAGATTGAGGGGGTACTTGGGCATTATTCCTTTTAAATATAACTTAAATTTAATTTAATTTAATAAAATTAAATATATTAGGTGAAAAGTTTAAAAAATAAAGATGGCTAAAAAAGAGGATAAGATATTCATGCATTAGTTCTTTGAATTTTTCTATAAATTTCAAAAAGTAATTAGTGATTTATTTTTCATTGAAAAAATAAATACTATAGCTATTTCTTTGCAAGCTTTACAGTAACTTTTTTGTTATTTGTTAAAATCAAAGAAGAAAAAGAACCAACATGCCTACAACTTAAGGGTAGTAGCCTTAAGCAGTCAACAAGGAAGGGGACATAATTGTAGGCCGAGACCTAAAGTTTTAAGGCTCAGCAAACAAAGAATTTAGGGTTTTATTTAATCGGAAATAATTTATTTCGAAATGAATTATTTTAGAAAAAATTATTTAATTTTAAGTGTAATTTATTTTAGTATATATATATATGAAATAATTTATTTCATTATTAATGGTTGGATAAATAATTTAATGATTATCTATTATCGTTAATTAAATGCAGTATAAAATTATCATTTATTTTATGTTGCGATTATTATATTTTATGGCAATCTTAATCGGTTATGATTATATGGTATGGAGTTTATATAAATAAATAAATTTATGATTGATAATAAATATTATAGATATTTGTGGGCCAATAAATTAAGAACAAAATTTGAAGTTAAAATTACGAGAGTAGGCAATTTTATAACATTTTTGATTGACTATTTTGTATTTGTAAGAAATTGTTTAATACACTTGGTTTGTTTAGGTTGATTCTAATCAAACGGTAATGAATATTGTATTGTTACTTTATTTAATAAAATATATTTAAATTAAAGATTTAATCTCAATTATAAATTTACGTAAAATCTATGTTATTTTTATTCAATCGTTACAAGAAAGTAAGTCATGTAATATTAAATACACACAATTAGACACACTGTAAACTATCGATAAATGAATATATATATATAAATATTTCTTTCAATAAATACTAAAGTTAAGCTACCATATTCTAATAATTATACCTACTTTTGTAATTTTGTTTGTTATAGCCATCCCTAATCATATCTATACGAACTTCACCTAAAAGTTAAAAATAATTTTAAAATTATTTGATTAATTGTAACCAAGCGTTAGCTTAATGTTTTAAATTGTACAATGAACATTCAAAATTGACTTTTCGGAATTCAATTGATAAATTAATTAATATAGGTATCCAAATGATAAATAAAATCAAATTCAAAGATGTCTCAAGTCATTTGGTCAAAAATTAAAAAAAAAAGATTTAGGGGTTTAATAAAACTGAATAGTACCCATCATAGGACTTGTGAGGCTATTTAATGTTCACTTTTTGAAGAAATTTGAGTGTAGGATCTAATAATAGCTAAACAAGGCTGACAAAATCCAGTCTGAACAAAAGTGCATATCACTTCTCAATGGATCATCACTTTTGAGTGTATCACAACACTTCAATTGCATATCTATAAAGTCATGATGGGATGTTTGGTTATAGTTATGCTTGAAACAAAATAGTAGTATATGATATTACATGTATTTTAATTTGTTTATATTATTTTTGTAATTTTGGTTAAAAACAAATATTATTATTTATTTAGTTATTTTTGCAATAATGTTTTTATTTTACTTATGATATACTTAATATCGTAATGATATTTTCGTATATTCTTTATATCTTTAGTTTGAGATGATAAAATTTTAAATTTTTTTTTAAGAGCCATTTAAAATTTGACTTTTTTTTTTTTAATTTAAAAGCTATTTTTTTTAAAACGGCAGCTTATTCTTCAAACCATATTTAGATTGACTTATTTTTAAATATTTCTAAATTAATTAATAATTTTAAAGTACTTTTATATTCTTTGAATAAAATAAAAATTATGGATACTTATTTTCATACAAAAGATTAACTTGTTTTTTTTTTTAATAATTAAAAGCTAGTTTTTTAAAACGACCTTTTATTCTTCAAAGAATATTTAGATTGACTTATTTTTTAAATATTTCAAAATTAATTAATAATTTAAAAGTATTTTTATATTATTTGAATAAAATAATTTTTTTATAAATACTTATTTTCGTACAAAAATTAACTTGTTTTTCTTTTTAATTTAAAAGCTAGTTTTTTAAAACGGCCTCTTATTCTTCAAAGCATATTTAGATGGGCAACTTTCATATATAGCAAACAAAAAATTCATATTTGTATGCTATAGCAAACTTTGCATAATTGCGCTCCATAACAAACATAAAACTGTATAATTCGCTATACATATACAAGTGTATAATTCGCTGGCCTATTTCGCTGCAATTGTATAATTCGCTATCCTATTTCACTACAATTGTATAATGAACAATTGTATAATTCACTGCCTATTTCGCTGCAATATTAAGTGTATAGCAAGAAGATATATGTTTTTCTCTCGCTTTATACAAAACAGAAACAGAATTATACACTTTTGTGTATAAAGCGAGAGAGGCGAGCGAGAATGGAGAGTGGTGAGCGAGATTTCTGGGAGAGAGACGCTGACAAATTTTAGCTAACATTTGCTATGGAGCACAATTAAATCAAACCCTAGCTATTCCATTTATTTTAGGTTATTAGTTTGCTGTTATATACAATTTTCCCTATTTAGATTGAATTATTTTTAAATATTTCTAAATCAATTAATAATTTTAAAGTACTTTTATATTATTTGAATAAAATAAAAAATATTTGTAAATACTTATTTTCATACAAAAAATAACCAAAAACTATAAGTACGTCCGAACATGCCTTTAATGTATTGAGAATTTAACCACTTCCAAGATGGTGTCCTTATATTTTGTACGGATACTCCCTCATACCTTATGAATTAGAAGCAGGGTGGATATAACACTCTATTATCGTATTCATCTGAATTTAGTATAGTACTTTTAACGTAATATAAATTTATTACGAGATACAAAATTAAATAATTCATAGATAAGAGAACAGTGAACCTTGCTTTATTAGGTATGATATTATAAAAGTACTTATTTGGCTGTAGAAGAAACTTGTAGAAGTGGCTTGATTTAAATGCATAGCAAATAATCGCGATTTTATAGTAGTACCTATTTGGCAATTGAAGAAACATGTAGCAGTGGCTAAATTTTAAATGCATAACAAATAATCATATGATGTTATAATACTACCTATTTGGCAATAGAAGGAACATGTAGTATTGGCTAAATTTTAAATGCATAGCAAATAATCATATGATGTTTTAATAAATACTTATTTGGCAATTAAAAGAAACAGTAGTAGTAGTGGCTAAATTTTAAATGCATAATACTGTGATTATGTTTTAAACCAACATCTAAAAGTGACTATCTTATGTTATAATAAATACTTATTTGGCAATTAGAAGAAACATGTAGTAGTAGTGGCTAAATTTTAAATGCATAGTACAGTGATTATGTTTAAACCAGAACCACTAAAAGTGACTATCTGGTAACATTTTCATAACAAACTATGAAACTTAATTTAATGCATAAATTATTTATACATACATATTTACTTGCATTAATATCCATTTATTCATATCTTTTTTAAAAATTTCAAAAATTCCTAGCTTTCCCAATTTATAAATTTTTTTGGATAAATAAATATTTCATTTCTATTTTTAGCCTATACCCATGTTTCCTACATCTCATTTCACTCCTCCATTTTATCTCTCAATTGTCTCCACATCGTTAGCAGTGATAAATTTCAACTTTATTTTGATTTTCATAACGTGTCTCTTTCAAGCTTATCAGTTTCAAAGTTTCGAATAGGTAGGAATTGAATTCTCTATTATTGTCTTTATCGTGTTTTTTATTGATACATATGGATCAGGGTCCATCGTTTAGTATTGGTGTTTCTCAAATAAATTTCACCAATGCTAATCATCATATGATTCTGATGATGAAAAGTGAGCCGAAAACAGATTCAAACTATTGCATGACACATTAACGATGAAGGACAGGAGGGTTGTCAAGTAAAAAACAAAGGTTGCAAAATATCAAAAAAAGAAAAAAAAAGCGACATCTGTCATTTTTCGACCTCCACTCTCTAAGATATGTGTTTTCATAAAATTTTCTATCTTTTTAGCTTTGATATGAAAAATGGCTGTGTTGGGACAGAAATAGTTTGATACATTCATAGTGAAGATATATTACTTTTCAATTCTATGTTCTCATAGTCTGATCGACAATTATTGATTTGTAATCGGTTGATTTTGTGTTTTACTGATACACTAAAATTCTATTTTTTTTGTTACATTGATGCATGTGGTATTTTGGGTCAACTTAAGATTCCTTTAACAATGAAGATATATATATATATATATATATTTTTTTAATTCAGTGTTAGTGTAGTATGCTGATGATTTTGTGTTTCTCTAATACATTAGGAGGGTTGTTTGGTTACTGGTTAGAGTTATGCAGGTATTAACTATGCAAGGTTTAGTTATACAACTATTAGTTATGCAAGGTTTAGTTATACATGTATTAGCTATGCAGGGTTTAATTTATGCAGGCATTAGTTATGCAGGGTTTAGAGATTACAATACATGAATTATTAACTATTGAATATTAAACTTGTTGTAATTATTAGCATATGTTATTTATAAAATAATAATACATGCTAACAAAATGTGAAATGTATTGACTAATATATAATGTTAATATTTGATTAGCATATTTACCATTAAAAAATATACAATCAATTTTTAGTGTTAAAAAATATTTCTATTTGCATAAATCAATCAAAACATAAGTATATAAAAGAAAATGAAAATGATCTATATATAAAAAGAAATAAAAATAACACATGTTAGATAGGAAACAATAAAGTTTCCAATTAAAAAAAAATAAAAATGGTCTAAATATAAAAAAGAAATAAAAACAGCAAACTTATATATAGAAAAACAATAAAATTTTCAATTAAAAACAATAAAATAAACTAATAGGGTAAATATGTAAGTTATCACATTAATACATCTATAACTAATACCCACATAACTTATCCACCTTCTACCCTGCATAACTTTATACATATATTCCCTCATAAGTTATGTTGGTATTAATCACGTAGGATTACAAAAATGCAATCAAACATGGTATAAATTATGTTGACTTTTCTACTTTAACAAAAATTTCTACCAAACATAATATAACTTAATGTATTTCAGATTCATTAATGGTATAAATTGATTAGAACTTCCATTCAAACTCATGCAATCATTGGATCAAATACCACTCAAGATCTATATATTAAAAATTAAATTTTAAAAACATAGATTTATTAGAAGAATTATCCCCGCCTTAAACAAGACTCTTAACCGCTATGTAGTGGATATTATTGTTTTGTATTATGAGAAGAAAAATATTCAATTTATAAAGATCCAAACTTTTATTCTAAACAAACGAATAACCAAATATAGGACAAGGTTATATTTTCTTTTAGAAAAAGTAAAGCAATATGGTAATATTTAAACAAAATAAGAAAAAGTGAAGCGCAAAAGCTATTTAAAAAACGGAAAAGGGCCTAAAATACCCTTGAAGTATTGAAAATGGTACAAAATTACCCTCCATCCACCTATTGGCTCCAAAATGCCCTTCTCATCCACCTATTGGCTCTAAAATGCCCTTCTCATCTACTTATTGGCTCCAAAATACCCTTGTCATCTACCTTTGGGTTCAAAATTGACCACTTATTTAATTTTTTTAAAATTAAACTCTTTAAATATTTTAAAATACTTGGCGTTCAACTATTGGTTATAATTTAATTTATTAATATAATTTAAAAATCAACCCACTATCCACTCATTACTAACTAAACGCCACTCAATTAATAATCTAATTATAATATCAAAATCGCCATAAATACTACTAAAACACGATGAAATTATAGATTCTTAAAAATGACATCTAAAATTATTCGAGTCCAACTCGAAACCCTAATTAAATTTAGGTTGAGCCGCTTATATAGGACGACACTTTCAATAGGATTCTCTTTCAAGATTTAATTAGAAATTTATTATTAAAGGTAAAGAAGTAATACATCCGAAATAATTCATGCACCTTTAAATATAATTTTATATATATTTATGATTTGTTTTAAAACCTTTAATATATTATTTTGAAAAAAAATTACCTATGAAGTAACATCACATAATTGAAACGTAAGGATAGTTAAGATAAACATAGTCTGACTTTTAAGTTTATCGATAATTTTTATTTAGAAACTTGAATGTATGATAGTTTAATTCTATCGATATTTTCACCTCTAATTTTTAAAAACACTCAATTGGTAATAGCTTTTCTGTTGTTGCATTAATAATGTGACGGGTTTATTAATTTGGAGGAGTTTAATTGGTAATGGGTGAGTAGTGGATTGATTTATAAATTATACTAATAAGTTAAATTATAACAAATAGTTTAGCCCCACGTATTTAAAAAAATATTTAAATAGTTTAAATTTAAAACCGTTAAATAAGTGGTCAATTTTGAACCAAAAGGTGGATGACAAGGGTATTTTGGAGCCAATAGGTGAGTGAGAAGGGTATTTTGGAGCCAATAGGTGGATGGGGGTAATTTTGTACCATTTCCAATACTTTGAGGGTATTTTAGGCCCTTTTTCATGACAAAACTCCTAAAACATGCATCCTACTAACCAGAGAGTTGGTTCTTTTATACCGTTGTTTTCGTCTTTCCTTTTTATGATTTGGCTTATTTGGAGAAAAATAAAATCTATCTTATTTCTTAAGAAAAAATAAAAGACCGGTGTACAAAGTTAGATTGCAGGGAATTTTGGATGGCAGATAATTCTTTGGCATTCACTATAAATGTCAAGGTACAATTTTTTTTTTTTTTGTGGGCGTGATGTCAAGGCCAAGTTCTGTGAGACAAGAAGTGTGAATATATACAGCATCCATATTCAGAACATTTATGTACATAACAAATTTAACTTTTTCATTTTTTTTTAATCTAACTTTTATCTAACCTCTGCATCCTTGATGAGTTCAGGCTGAGTAATGCACATTGAATTTACTGCCCGCCAAAACTGGGAATATTGTACAACTCTCTTTCATCTAGCCACTGTTGATGCGACTGGATATAAAACACAGCCTATGTTACAATACTCTGTTGCGCGTATCAATCATTGCAACTTTCTCCTGCAAACAAAAAAAACAACCTGCTGATTTTACTGTGTTTCTTGTACGATAACCAAACAAAAGATCGAAGAAAATGATATATTATAGCAGAGAAACCCTAGCTCATTGTTGTTCCTCAGCCAGAAGAAACGAACAATGTGTGGGCAGAAGATTCTAATTTAAGTGTCTAGGCATGCCGCTACAATAACATAAGCAATGAAGAAATAACATCTCATCTACAATTGTGTCAATCAGTCCATGATCTCAGTAAGAAACACTACCTCATCTGGTGCGACATTTTCCACAGGAAACCAGTGCATAAGAACTCCCAGGTGCATGATAGCAGGTATCAACTTGAACAAGACGGGGGTTGTGACCTGCAAAAAATTCTCATTCTTAAACATCAATTAAAAACATAAAGCATAGGAAGTATTTCCTCAAGCAATTACAAGAATTAGAAGCTTACAAGACTTAGAGCAGTTGTTCCTAGAAGAAGAAGGTACATCTTGCCCTGTATGTGTCACAGAAAATTCAGAAGAGCGATAATGTGGCTAATGTGGCATTTGAGTGGGACAAATGATGCACTTGGTGGGTTGGGTTTTTATTAACTGCACGTTGTAATTATGGTGGCTGCTCAGGTTTTGTGCAGCTGATGTATAATATATATGTATACACACACAATATGTTACAATCTCAAAATAATAATGATTGTACTTGGTGAAAGTAAGAATACAGCACAAATAATCAGCTAAACCATATCAAGTAGCTGAACAATGAAAAATAATTCAAGACTTGTTTCTTAATGCAAAACAAGCAGTATCTTTTTTTTTAAAAAAAAATACACATGGTGTCTTAATCAGCTCACACGCGCCTCAACTAATTTCACGAGGTACATGCTACTTCCCATGACACATATACTGGGTAACTCTGCTTTGTTCACCGAAGCTTGGACATATGGGAAGATATCACTAAGTGTTTTTACAAACCAGGCAGAGTTCCTTTAGGGGCCTCTTCTTTCTTTTTCTTTTTTGTTTAACAAGGAGTTAGTCTAAATTTTCTTAAAAGCTAATCTTCAAGGGAGAAAGTGTTTATGGTGCCATTACGTGACACAGAGACACTAACAACATCTAGGCAGCCAGGAAAGTTTTGCTAAGCAAAAACAATGTATAAGTGCCCCTGTTGTTTAAAATAACAGGTTGAGCAAGAAACTGAACTGTATATCTATTGTTCCAAAACACGAGTGAAATATTAAAAACCATAAATTCAACTAGGGCGAATTTAATTGCATTCTACATACATGTAAAACACAGTATCATGTAGAGTTGTGATTGACAGTATAATTCAAATTGTATCATGCTATCTACTTTGAAACAACAGAAATAGTGGTACTCACAATCTAGCTCCACAAAAGTAAGTGCAATTCCTTTATTTCATGAACTTAAGACATTAAGAGGAAGAACATCAGGAAATCATTGTCACACTTTGAGCACAAAAAACATTTTGCCTCCTTAAAGGTATTATGAAGGGGAAGGGTTCAAAACGATAAGAAACATAACAGGTGAAAAAAGATAGGTAGGATGTGATCACCTGAACAATATGCAGGTTTGAGGCACGACTCAAGAGCACAAATGCGAATTCCCCAATTTGTGCAAGCAAAAGTCCAACCTGTAAAGTCACTCAAACTCATAAAACATCAAGGCAATATAATTTGTTTAACAAGTGTTTAGATGGGTGACTTACAATAAGTGACGTCCTAATGTTATATCCAAAAACCTTTGTAATCACAGTGGCTACAGTAGTCTTAAAAACTATAACCAGGATAACGGAGGCAAGCAGAATATCCACATGTGTCCAAAGGAACTGTACATGTATCAACATTCCAATACTAGCGAGAAAGAGAGCTGCAAAGAGATTACGGATTGGTTCCACCTACAAGTAATATTAAGACACTTAACAATCGCAAAGCATACTAGATAAAATCAAAGTAGTCTGATGTTTTCAAGTAATACACTACAATCTGCCATTGTTGTACAGCAAGCATGGTAATTAGAATGCTATTCCTCATATATCTGATAATGAAAATAAATACAGCTAATGACGAATAGTAAATTATCTAAGCAGATAATGAGGGCTTTACCTGCCCAAGACATTAACAGAAAAATAAGATAGATGAAGTATACAACAATTAAAGAGAAATGGAAAAATATGCTTCAGAGCTCAGAAGTGTTCCAAAATCAGTAGAAAAAATATAAATAGAAGAAACTGACACAGATAAGATATCGTTGTGTACAAAGATGTGGTAAGAAGCCAGGAACATTCAAACATAATGAGAATACTCAGAGAAATATTAACATAAATAAGATTGGTGAGTTGAAATAGAAAAATGAACTTTGAAGTAAGGATGCCTCATAGATTTGTTCATGGTCAACATTTCAATTTATGTTTAATAATAAAAGCATGAGAGAAGAAACATCCTATCATAAATCAATACCTGGTCCAAGGTATGTTTTGCAAAGTCAGTTGTGGATATCATAACTCCGGCTACAAATGAACCCAACTCAAGACTAAGGCCCAGCTTATCACTGCACTGAAGAATCAAATGAAACATCCTCAGTATTCTCTGGCACTGCTTGCTATGTAGTCACTACTTCAGATAGCTTTTACAAGAATGTTTCAGGAAAATATCTGCAATTTGCAACTGAAGAATAGCCATCCCATTTTTAGTAAGAAAAAACTAGAACAGTGTTCAAACTAACCCAAGCAGATAATAAGCAGAACGCCACCACCGCAAGCTGATACAATTCATTGGTCTGGAAATGACAAGGAATTAAGAAAGTTAACAATTTGTAAAGGAAAGACTGCATAAAGCATGAAGCTCGGAAATGTACAAATACATGCAGCAGAGCTGATATTAATTGTTTACTGTCAGCACCATATGCAGGGATCAACTTATAAAAGCTGGAGATTCAAACAATTATGACTGGTATAATACTGCAGAATGACCTACGAAAAGAATCATGACTCCAACGATTCCAAAGATCGAAATGGTTGATTCTAAAGGAATCATGATTTAGGTTTAATGCCGTTCTGCCAAAAGCTCATTTTTCATTCTTAGAGTTGACAAAATTACCATTCCATTGTTCAGTTAAATTAGGTGGATTCTAACATCAGTTGGTAAATCAAGATCAGAGTGGTTGTGGTGCACAATATTTCATTCACTTCAACGATTGTCAGGTGGATTCCAAGGGATTGGTGATTCAGGTTTAATGCCATCTGAAAAGAGCTAACTTTCTTCATTGTCTTAGACTGGACGAATCACCATTCCATTTATTCAATTAAATTAGGTGGATTCTGACATCAGTTGGTAATTCAAGATCAGTACAGTTGTGGTACACTCTGAGTCTGACATTTATTGAAGAAAATACAACCAAAGGGCTGTTATTTAAGGAGCAGCTTAAGAATAATATGAACTGCTAAGATCAGCAGCCCTGATTCAAGATAAATCTGGCCTTCTGTACTTGATCATTGGCTGATGATCCTTCAAACATTATAAGCAACAGAAATTTTACTTACAACCTTGTATTACACTATTACTTTTGTCTTCAAAAGGCCTGATAAGTTACCTTATATGTACGAGTACGTACTCCCTTTATCACCAAAAATAAAAACTTGACTGGCAACCGTTTTGGTTGGTCCCAAAAATTTGGCCTATTTGCTTGACTATGAGTCTACCATTTTGCAGTTACTGCAATTAATATAGATCTGTACTTAAGACATGAAGTGATATCTTTCCGTCTTGAGTATTGTAGCTTTCATACTTCAAATTATTTTTTTAACCTCAGTTATCACTCATAAAAATTCAAAAACAAATTCAATTTGTATTCATGTCAGAACACAACTCTACTTTTTAACTTTTTTTTCCGAATTTCACAATTATGGACAAATGCAGACTAAATCTCAATTGTGAGAACACCCGGCTTGGAAGAAAACCTCTTGTAGTTAAGATTTTGCATCTTCTCCACTTAATTATTCAAACATAAAAAATATTAACCCAACTTTTAAGAAAACCTCTTATAATCAAAAGTTCGCATTTTTTCCATTCTTTATTCAAACACCAAAAACACAGAAGTCAGACAACAATAAAAAAAGGTTTACAGAAAAGGATCAATTAATTGGTATGCACTGTCTGCAGGTGCGAGAGGTACACGGATGGCACATGCACATTTAGCTACTATCACGGGTAGAGAAACTGACCCGTAAATGACCTATCTAAGCTACGGACCAGCCTGGGCTACAACCCAACTTGACCGGACATGAAAATATCACTGGGAAGTTTGGACGGGTTTCACGTTGATGGGTCAAATTTGACACCTCTAGATAATTCCATGTGGAGAAAAGAATAAAAAAGAAATTATGATCATGAGAAGTACTCACTTGAGAAGATAACCGAATCATTAACTTCAGAAAACGAGGAACAAATGACCAAGTTAAAATTGATGCAACACTGAGGTACATGGATAAGATCAGCAGCCTAGACAGAGCAAACAGAATTTTTAGTCTTGATCTAAGCCTCGAATTGCTGCCAAGTAAAACGAAAAACAACATAAAAAGTGGCATGCCCATAAGCTTACACTTTTCCCATAGAGATAATTCCATGCAAAAGCCCACTGTTACCTCCAAGAACAGGAAGCAAAGCGAATAATAAACCAACAGCACAGTCCTGGGGATAAATGAAAAAGAAAAGGGCCAAACTTCTAGTGATATGTATATGAAACAAAGGACATGATCATTAAAAATTTGGTAATAGTGACCCAGGTTTTACCTGAAAAATCAATGTTCCGATTGTCACTTGACCATGAAGAGCATTGTTGCTGTTTTTCTCAACCAGAAATTTCACCACCTATTTATTTAAGATGGTCAAATCATTGCTAGTAAGACTTACTTTAAATTAAAAGACAAGGAAAAACTGACAAGAATCATGGTTTTATAATATACCACTGCCGTTGATGACATTGATAGGAAGCAACCAACAAATACTCCCTCTGACAAGTTTGCACCACATAACTGCAGCACATTAACAGAATACATAAGTAAGCAACAATAATTGGCGAAGCGAAATTCAATTCCACAGTCATACCATTGCAGTTGTGCCACACAGAAACATAAGGATAACAATTTGAAGCAACCCTCCAAGAACAGCAACAGGACCAACAACTTTTAGCTGCATGATAATATGTTAGGAGGCTGCCCCAAGTAAGGAAAGATATATACTGAAATACACAGATACTTTTCAAGAATTAGTTCTAACAGTTGTATGGAAAAAGCACCACAAAGAATGATAAAGCACCTTTGTCAAGGAAAACTCCAGACCTAAAGCGAATAAAAGGAAGACAACTCCAAACTGAGCAACGGTCTCAACCTGTAATACAATCGACACTGAAAGAGTTCAACTCAGGATGCACACTTACATCATAACTAAATGAGTATCAAGTCAAGAATATGACAGTAATTTCACAGACTACTGTTAATGAAAGTCTAGTTATACAAAACGAAAAGGACATAACAACGAAATAATACATGCCCGCAAATCAAAAGCATCACATACCAAAAGCACAGACAAAACGTTAGCATCTCTCCTCATGAAATAAAGAAACTGAATGAAACAAAACCCAAGATTGTTTTTCGGTTTGACACTTATTTACTCTATGCTTTTTCGGTTAAAGTTATCATATGGAAAGATTACTTTGTCGCTTAATCTATGGATATTTCAACAACAAAACAGGCAGACATGATTTTTCCTTATACGCAATGTGCTGTCCTGTAAGATTACATACCTGCACCATTTCACTGATGAATTTCAAACCCCCTGGTCCAATTAATGAGCCAGCAAGAAGATAACCGACAATAACCTACCTCAAGAAATCATGATTAAAACACGTTCAGTACTTGGGTTTAATTGAAATTTAGATTTATAATCACAGAAGATCATAATCATCCAAGTAAAACTTCATAAGCTTCTAAAAGGACATACCGGTTGTCCTAAACAAGAAAAGATGATTCCACCAATGGCAGCAGAGACTATAACCACCACCAAGTCTGAGATAAGTCTGCAGACACACATTGTAGCACAATCTACATGTCACTAGCTGTCGAAACTACATGAAAGATGAAATCCCTAAATATCTATGTTTATTCAGCAGAATTGCCAGGATAAAAAAGGATTAACATTGACCTCACATCAACTTGAAGCACAGGATACTTTGATTTCTTATTTGACATGACAAACACATTATCCTGTCATCAAGAAAAACAGTATAAAAAGAGCTAGTTAGGCACACGTTAGAGATATTGACCAATGTTTTTTTTTAACAATTCAAGAATACATTTTTTTACCTTTTTGTCAATCAATGTAGTAACATCATCAGAACCTTCATTTTCAAGGGAGAAAACGTCTTGTAATTTGAATGATCTAGTATCACTGCAAAAGGCAAAATAAATAAATAACTTCAGCAAAGTTTATACAAAGCCAGGAGAGGCATTGATCTGTTTAGTTACAGCTTCTTATTTACTTTGTATGTTGTGTCTCATTCTTCTTGATCTTCTCATGGGTAATTTTGGCTACCGTCTCCAGGACTCCCTAATGAAAAATAAAGGTAAACGTTTCATAAAAGAGCAAAGATTTTTCTATAGGTGGAACCAAAAGTAAATTGTAAAAGTGTCGGACTCTGACAAACGCAAGTCAAAACGTTAGGCCTTTAATCACTCTGATTAGGACCTAAACTTAAAACATAGGAGACGTTGAAGTTAGAATGGATATGCAAGTCTTCAACTTTGACACAAACAATTAGACAAAGTCAGCCAAGCATAAGCATACTCTGATCCAATAATATATATATATATATATATATATATATATATTGCTTCACCATCTAAAATAAGCAGTTTATGAGTAAACTAAGCTTCAGCAAATAATCTTCCACTGATCTTAATATGAGAGATAACAACTAACATGATCCAAAAGTAAATTGATGAAAAGTATGAATAGCTTAGCTTACCGTCTCATCAGCAACCGTACTGTTAAAGCTGCGTCCATCAGAACCTAATCAGGTGAGAAAAGCACATGATAAATCCGACATTTCATTATGCAAACCACACAGACAGAACGCATCGTTACATTTTAAATGCCAGAACTTGGAGCATACTAAAAATTCCAATTGGTTTCTCTATTCAGCTCATCGCTCTTTCTTTTTGTAGTAAATAGAACTTGATTTACCAAAGCTCATAACTTCATTTGCCTTATTTAGACTGTTTTGAAGAGGTTGTTTATGAATCAAGCATAAAACATAAATGTCATCATCAATCATTAAAGCATACATCATATGCAAACTCTAATAACCAAAAGTAAATTTGTCACAAGCTCATTAAAAGACCGGAAATACACCATTAACTTGTATTCAATTCTCAATATTCGCACCGAAAACAAAAATCAACTTAACTTGTAATCAGCGAATACCAAAAAAAAAAAAAAACTAATTCCGAAAAAATAAATAAAGAGAAAATGGAGAAAACTTACCTTCAGGCTGATCGTTTTCAGAGAACTCTTTCTCGAGAACACGATCGAACATTTTGGCAATAGTGCCATCATTAGTTTCGGGAGCGGACGAATTTACTAAATTACCGTAAAACCTTGCCCTAATCTCCTTTTCAGATCTGGCCGCTAAGGTCATCCTTCCGGAATAAACAACCGACAGAAAGAGGAATATCCATGCTCGAAGCTTCTCTCTTCTCACCACAATCCTCTCCATTTTTACAGAAGCGAATGGAAAATACAGAGAAAAATTGCAGGAGAATGGAGAAGAAGAAGAAGAAAGGGAAAATGGAGACGCAAAAGGTGTTTGTTTGAACTTTCCGCTTTATTAGATCAAAGCCAAAAATTGAAAATAAGTTAAAGTTTTTTTTTTCAGAGCGGGATCTAAGCCTGACGAATTTAATAAAGTTTGAAGTAATACGATCCGTTCGGTCTAATTTTTGTTTAAATTAATTTTAAGCTTTAGTATATAATTGTTATACTAGTATTTATAACTTCTTTAAAAAAAAACAAATAGCTTAATTAAAAAAAATTCAAAGGTATTTACGTATTATATTAAAAGTCGGCTTAATAGTGAGGAAAAAAAAAAGGAGTCTTAACTTTTCAATTTCCTTAAAGAAGTGCATGTATATAGGTGAAATGTCAATCGAATATTGCTAGAAATTTTGTTGACTTCTCCAAAATTAAATATATTTTTTTAAAAAAAATAATTTATCATCACAACTTAATACACATCTAAATTAGTTATATTTTGCATCCTTAAGTTGGCAGTGGAGTAGTGGGGTTTTAGTTACTGGCTTGCTAAAAAAATGACTAATAATTAAAACTTAAAGCTACCTCATGATAAATAGAGTTTTAGCGAGGTTGGTTAATTAATTAATTGAACTAAAATGTACCATTCGTTGTTTACATTTTATCACTTATATATAGAGAAGGTTATCTGATACAATTTAAAAAGTTTGTTCAATTTAACAATATCATATAATTTAATATAATTATCATTTATCTTAGTATTACTGTATCAATGGTCCATCTAATAGATAGAAGCTAATAATAAAAAAGTTTGTTCAATTTAACAGTATCATGCTATTTAATAGGATTATCATTTTATCTTACTATCATTGTATCAATGGTTCATTTAGAAGCTAATATGTAATTCGATACAAATTTAAAATTTAAAATTGATGAATTTTTATTTATTTAAATTTAAAATAAAAAAAGACAAATAAAAATTTACAATATATGATTGAGAGAGCAATAAAGTATAAAGAACGCATATTATGCCCCTAAATTAACAACTCACTGAATTCTCAAATTATATTTCTTATATATTTGTTGAATTTTAACTACTGAATTTTAAACAAAAATCATTATATATCATATTGACCGCTTGTTAGATGATGCAAGAGCAATTGACAAGTGTCTAAAAATAAAAGCTCTGATTTGCTTTGTTGTTTTTTTATGATTTTTTTTAATTTGCTTGGTAAACCATCAATATCAAATCCCAATTAGTTGTAGAAATATGCAAAATAAATAAATAAATAATAACAGTGTATAATGACAACAATAACTTGTCACGTTTACAAATTTATTGATTCTTACCTTAGTGGAATATTTATTGAGTAAAATTCAATTATCTTTTAACTTTTTAGTAAGTGTAAAGGTATGATATGAATGTTTTTCAAAATTAAGATCGAGTTTGAAGAGATTTATTTGGTTTACAAATTACAATCCTTACAACTTGATAATATATATAACTTTGAAGAGATTAACAAAAATGGTGTAGAGTTTACTTTTATTAGTCAAACTAAGCACGATCCATAGAATAATAAACCCCATCGAAAAATTAACAATGTTTGCTCGAAAAGTATAGCAATACATCTTTATCTTTTTTTTTTCACTTGTGCTAAACCTAATTTGCATACTCTTGTTGCTCTATATTCTGACTTCTGTACATGTACACTTAAAAGAAGGATTACATGTAAACATTTAAAGTAGGGTGTTTGTGGTTTAGTTTGGATTAAAATTAAATTAATTTAGTTGGATTTTTAAATTCTTATAATCAAATCAAACGAAAAAAAATAATCGTCGATTTGGTTCAACTTTTCTGGTTGGAAAATAATAATTTTTTGAGTACATACATATCTTGATATACACAAACACTTAATACATAAACAATCCACAGAAAAGTTATTGTCGGCTTAATTAAGCTATTAAACAATACTAGAATTATCATTACACGAATAAATAAATAAAATATGACTATTTTATGTGAAATAGAGTAGGTAAAAACTAAAATGAATTGTGTTGTACTTAAACTTAAGATTATTATAATTGGACTAAAGTGTTGGGTTTGAAAAAATGGTAAAGTTAAAGACTTAGGTTAATTAAAATTTAACAAAATATTTATATTTTATTTATGAATAATATATAAATAATTATAAAATTTATATATCTAATTTATCTTTCCTGTTTGATTATTTTTTTGCAATTGGTTTTTTTAGTAAAACCAAAACTAATTCGATATCTACTTTCAAAATTTAACTTAACCAAACCCAACCAAACCAAATATCGATCTTTCAATTGATTTGGTTCAGATTGCTGTTCAAATTAATTTTTTAACCATGACCATGAACAAACCTAGTTGGAAGTATCAATAGTAATCGACGTATGGATTTTCTTCCATATTAATTTACGTATTTCAATTCCAAACAAAAGAAGATAATATGTTTTCACTAACAAGTGAAGAGTAGTTCAATTTACGGTAACCACGTAGTTAATTTTCAAGTCAAAAAAGAGATTTTCTAAATCAAATACCTACCGAGGAAGAGATAAGGAAAACAGATAACTCTTTCAAACTATTCAAAGCGCCGTGATCTAAAAGTCTCCACCCTTTCTTCTATCAAAATTATGGGCACATAGTAAGCCCCTCTGTAATTTCTTTCTACAAAAATGTTTTTGTCAACAAATGAATCACGAAGATCAAAAATAAAATCTATGTTTGTCTAATTTCTAAATGTAAAAATGTTTCTAACCTTAAAAAGTTATGCCCCATCAGCCTCTGTAATCTTAGTTACATTCTTTAGGCTCCGACCTCTTATGAACAATCTTACAGGACTGAGCCAAACTAGATTTCTCCAAATAGACTAGTATAAAAAGTGGTAATATGATTGCGAAATTCGACCTTGAAAAGGCATTCGACAAGCTCGAATGGTCCTTTAATTTATCAGACACATCCTTCACTCTTTTAACTTCCCCACTAAAATCAACAACCTTATCATGTCTTGCATAACCACCAACAAGACAACTATACTATGCAATGGATTCCAAACCAATTTCTTTAATACTTCCAGAGGTCTACGCCAGGGCGACCCCTTATCGCCTTACCTCTTTATGCTTTGTATGTAAGTTCTCTTCCACCAAATTAATGCAGCAGTTATGCGCTCAAAATGGTACCCTATTAAGATTCCCCTGTGGACTCACATTTCCCACCTTTTCTTTGCAGACGACTTAGTGCTAATGGCCCACACAAATAAAGAAGGGCAACTTTCACATATAGCAAACAAAAAATTCATATTCGTATGTTATAGCAAAGTTTGCATAATTGCGCTCCATAGCAAACATAAAACTGTATAATTCGCTATACATATACAATTGTATAATTCGCTGGCCTATTTCGCTGCAATTGTATAATTCGCTATCCTATTTCACTGCAATTGTATAATGCACAATGTATGTATATTACATAATTATAAGTGTATAGCAAAAAGATATATGTTTTTCTCTCGCTTTATACAAAAACAGAAACACAATATATACACTTCTGTTGTATAAAGCTAGAGAAAATTGTATTTCACTGCAATTGTATAATTCGCAATTGTATAATTCGTTGGCCTTTTTCTCTGCAACATTTGTATAAAATTTGCATTTGTCTACAATTGAATTGAAGTAAAATGTTTGTAAATTGTATAATTAAGTGTATAACACGAAGATATATATTTTTGCATGTGTATATACAATTTTCTCTCGCTTTATACAAAACAGAAACAGAATTATACAGTTCTGTGTATAAAGCGAGAGTGGCGAGCGAGATTTTTGGGAGAGAGACGTCTGGCAAATTTTGGCTAATGTTGTCATGGAGCACAATTAAATCAAACCCTAGCTACTCCATTTATTTTAGGTTATTAGTTTGTTATTATATACAATTTTCCGAATAAAGAAAACAGTCGGGTCAATGCAAAAATCTTGAGGTGATTCTGCTCTTGGTCAGGACAAAGCATCAATAATTCTAAACCTAAGATTCTCTATTTTGCTAACTGTAACACATCTATCGGCAAACATAGTCACTAATACCTTTAATATACAAGCAACTGCTTTTGGAAAATACCTAGGTTTCCCCATTTTCCACAACAAGCCCTCTACCAACGACTTTTAATTCATTTTGGATAACTTGCAAAGTAGCCTAACAGGGTGGAAAATAAAGTTCCTCAATAGAGCGGGGCTCTCTGTCCTTATAAAAGCATAGCATAGCAAATTATTTCATGCAGATTGTAGAACTGTCTGATTCCATATGTACAAAAGAACTCCAATGTGGGCATCAATACTCAAAAAAAAATACACTAGGAACACAGATAGACTCCCTACCAACTAGTTCCTCAACTCCATAAACATTGCCCCTAACACTAGCTGCAATTCATGTAGAGCAGTTGAAACTGTTAAAACACATTTTCTTGGGCTGTAGAATAGTCTTAAGCATCGGGAATACATCAATATTCTTAACCCTATATCCATCATTATAGCAAATAATAATGTTAACTGGTTATATGAAATTGGGCATATCATCTCCAAAGTCATGTGCATCGATTTGGTGATAAATATGTTAAATTCCCAATCAAATGCTTATGCCAACATTGTTTATGAATGCAGGGATCTCCTAGTGCAACTGGGGAAGCACAAGATCAACCATGAAGGCCGAGAACAAAACAAGGCAGACGACTTGCTAGCGAAGAAGGAGAGGATGATGCAAGTTATTGGCATTGAAGAATGGATAGTTCCCCCAGTGTTTGTTTTAGAGGCAGTAGAAGTAGACAAGCATTTGAAGTAGATCTCCTAATTCCTATTGTAATATTAACAGATGTACAAGTCCAAGTCCCAATTCATCCTGTAACGTTACAAGCAATATAACTGAACGTGTTGTACTGATGCATATAATCTAATTAATATTATGTTGCCTTTTATACAAAAAAAAAAAAAAAAAACCGACACCCATATCACTTTATGACTTGACTTTGGTATCATGTGCATAATTTTACCCAAATAACATCGGCTTAATTATTATCACAATTTAACATGCATGATTTATTCATATATTACTACAATATTATTGACCATTGCATAATTAAACAATTCACGAATTATAACCCATCTGCAAATGGTCTGTATACGACCCACTAAAGAAACTATAATAAAATTTCTTGGCGAAAAGTGTTTTGACCTTACACGTAAATTTTTTTACATAATACATATATTAGATTTTAAAATTGAATTCAAATTTTAATTTTGACCTTCAATTTTTGTAATGCACAAAATAGGCATATTAACTATCTAATTTTTAAATAAATAAACACATGAGTTTTACATGATACAATACACGTAGGATTATGTAGGACAAAAAATGACATGTATGATAGATATGTAGCACATGTGTGTCTATTTGTTCAACTTTGTACAAATTTAAATGACTACTTGTGCACGCTCAAAATTGAACGACATAAATATGATTCGAAGTCAACTTATAGAATATATATTTATATATTATGCCTAAATTTTTTTGAGGCAGATTGAATCAAATTTGCGTTTCATTTTCCGTTGAATAGAAATCACAAATTTAGGAACGTGGATAATGTAGCTTCCACTCGATTTGGGGAAAATCACAATGCACAAGGAGGACCGTGCTGGCCACACGTTCGTCACCCCCTTTCTCTTCTCCTTTTATTTAGGCATCACATTGTTATCAATCAACTCATTCCCACCCAAATAATAATAACAGAGAACAACAATGGCGTCTACAACTAGCATAATTCAACCTGGCTTCTCATGCGGCGGCGCATTATCTTCCTTCACCGCAAAGCCAAGGCGTATGGTGATGGTTCGTGCCCAAGCTATAAACCCAGATATTAAGAAGGATGAAGCGAAAGTGGTCGACTCTGTTCTCGTCACTGAACTCTCTAAGCCTCTTACTGCGTACTGCAGGTTCATTTTCTCTCTTAATACATTTTCATAATTCTCAATGGCATAATACATACGTTGTACCATAAATTTGGATTCAAATTTTAGCTTTAACCTTCAATTTTCATAATGCACAAATAAACACTTTAACTATCCAACTTTTAAATAAATAAACATATGAATCCTATGTGGCACAATACACGTAGGACAAAAAATAACATTTAGGATGGCATGTACAAGTTTAAGTGTGTATTTGTACACATCCAAAATTGAAGGACATAAATATAATTTAAAACCAAGTAAAATAACATATTTATGTATGGCATAATACATAAATACGCCCTTTAACTTGGCTTTGAATCACATTTATGCCCTTTAACTTTGGGTATGCAAAAGTAGACACTTAAACTTATATAAAGTTGAACAAATAGACACACATGTCCTACATGTCATCCTACGTGTCATTTTTTGTCCTATGTGGTGTCTTACGTGTATTTTGCCACGTAGGACTCATGTGTTTATTTATTTAAAAGTTGGATAGTTAAAGTGCTTGTTTGTACATTATGAAAGTTGGAGGTCAAAGTTAAAATTTGAAGCTAAGTTTAGGGTCTAATATATGTATTATGCCTTTATGTATTATGTCTTTCTCAATTTGATATATTATTTTAGTATTTCTTTTTTTTTTGTTGTTGTTGTTAAGAAATTTTTTTGGAATATGCATTGTTGCTGATAGAAATTGTTAGAAACAATTTTAATTTATTCAATTGTTTATCCCAATTTCTCCCTTTTTGTCTTACCTATGCGAAAATGGGGACTAGCCACATAGTGGTATGGGTCAGTCAACACTGTTTATTTATTCCAAAATCTTATTTTATTTGAAAAATTCTTTATGTAGCTTTGAAACTTTTGTACGTTCATAGGAGAAAAGAAATCTTGTTCATTTTTAGTAGAGATGGTACACTATTTGGTTTAAGTTGAAAAAAACTAGTTGTACACATATAAAGTCCAATCAATAGTCAGTCCTATTATTCCATTAGACGGAGTTAGTTGGTACCTGTTGTTGATCCGTGAAATTAGTTCAGGTTGATCGAAAAAAAAAAGTCAGCGCTATTACTGGTAGTGATATTGAATCTGGTTTTATTTATAAGTAATTTCATATTGCTTAAGTCCTTCAAGAATGGTGTTGAAGGATATTTTTTGGTTATACATGTTATTGAAAATAATTCAGTATTATATCCTTAATAGTTAGGTATTTGATTGCCAACTTTAGTTTCTGTATTCATAATACCTGCAAAAATTACTATGTCATTCTCATAGGAGAGTTATATATACGTTTAATGTGAAACAACACTACAGGTGTTACAGCACATAAATTAACCTTATTGTAGTGTTTTAATTGTATTACATTTATGTGTAATCACATATGATGCTATACCAGATTGGTTATACAGAGTGATATAATGAAGAAAGATTATTGTAAAAAGATTATCATTTAACCAAAGTAAAATGATACAACATGTGACAGACATCTTGTAACAGATATAAAATTTGGATAATTTGTCAGAGAACTTTGAGTTTCTCCGTTTTGTTTGATTCGCGATTAGCCAAATCTATTTTTTTTAATGGGGATTGGAGAGATGTCTATAACTCGGAGGAGATCATGATTTGAGCTTGATTACCAGTATGTTCCAATAATGTGAGTTGCTCTTGCCTCTAGTTGAATATGTCTCAGTCCGTCATTCATTGAGCTCTGTAACCCTAAGTCCGAAGGGAGTGACTTTGAGGGGTTCAATGCTGAACGAAGACCCTCCTTCCCGGTTTCAACCCATTTTTCTCTTTAATTGATTCAGAAATTTGAATTTACGAGGTGTAAAATTAGGACTTAGGCATAACTCACACCCCAAAAGCTAGCTCAAAGGGAGGAGGATTGTCCAAGTCTTATAAAGAGTTCACCCATCTCTATAATCACCGATGTGAGACTTTTGTCATTCTTTAACACCCCACCTCACGCCCAGTGCTTAGCATCTGGTGCGTGGGCAATTTTAATTTTGGGGACCCCAACATCGGGTGAGACGGGCCTTGCTCTGATACCATGTAAAATTAGGTCTTAGGCCTATCTCACACCCCAAAAGTTAGCTCAAAGGGAGAAGGATTGTCCAAGCCTTATAAAGAGTTCACACATCTCATTAATCACCGATGTGAAACTTTTGTCATTCTTTAACACGAGGACCATACGTTAACAACATTTACTGATGGTTGCAATGGAGAAGAGAGTCATAGATCTCTTGATTGTGGAACTCTTGCTAGAATCACATTTAGTAAGTGGGAGATTTGTGTGCAGGTGTTGGAGGTCTGGGATTTTTCCTCTATGTGATGGAAGCCATGTGAAGCACAATAAGGAAACCGGCGATAACGTTGGACCCTTGCTATTGAAGAAGCAGTAAGCCAGTAAATGAACTACTCTCCAGATTATGCAAAGACTATTTTCTTAGTATCTTTTTGTTCTATCTATACCATTTGTTGAATGAGATGTTCTTCTTTCTAGAATAGGACCTACTTAAAACTGAAAGTACTTGAAATATTCATCCTTTTGCAGCCTCATGCTACAACTTGATCACATTATTATCACATGAGTGTAATTTCCATATGGATTAGTTAAATGAAAGTGATGAGTTAACAAGTCATATCATGTTGATTTGGTTGATGCAAATTCTCTCAGTATTAGGGGTGTACAAAATCGAACCGAAAATCAAATCAAATCGCAAATTGAGTCAAAAAAAAAAACCACGGCTAGTGGTTTGATTTGACATAGGTTGGTGTTGGAAAAAAGCCCGACAATATTTGGGTTGGGTTTGGTTTCAACTAAAAAAATCAATCCGAAATTTAACCAACCCGACATTATACATATAATTTTAAAATATTATTTTACACATAAAAATACTTACTTTGATATAGTTTTAAAAAATATATATTTATGTAACTTTTACTTTTATGTATCTCTTCTATCATTTTATCTTTTCTTTATTGTCAGACAATGGTATTTGAGTATTTTCTTAGACTTGTAGTTAGAGTATATTGTTGTATCTAGTATTCTTAGTTTTTCTTATATAAATATATAATTAATTTTTAAGACCGTTTGGCCCCGAGAATATTTGAGAAAAACTTGAGAAGTGGTGTTTGACTATATAATTTGGTAAATATATTTGTTAAATATTCCAAGTTTTCAAATACTAGAAAAACTAGTATTTAGGCAAAGTTTTAATATTTGAGAAATTTAAAAAACTTCAAAAATTACCCAAACTTTTATATTTTATAAAAAAAACTCATTATTTATTTAACTCCAATTAATATTTGTTACTACCGCCTTCGAAAAATTCTGAGTTCTAATTGAGTGATAAAATTGACAAAAAGGAACAATTTCCGTTTAATAAATTATAATTATAACTTAATCAGTGACAAATTTGAGTATGCGGTTAATGTATTGTCTTGCATATATTGTTATTTTGTTATTGTTGATTGTTACCAATTACATCATAAAGTTGTTTTTTACGAACATATTCATTAAAAAATAATAATATAAATTTATGGATATTTTTAATGATTTTTAGAATTTATGATAACAAATAAAATTGCACTGTGACGTAACATTAAAAAATAATGAATTAGTTATGCTGAGATTATTTATTTTAAGATTAGTTATTCAAAGCTTATTTTTATATATGGTTTGATTTGTTGTATTAAATATAACAAGCATGACATACTTTCTAAAAAAAAATTTATTTGATTACAAAAATACACTCTGCCTTATTAAACTTTTACACATTTTTTTTTGTAGAGCTTGATTATTTACTCTTTAAAACAAAACCTCCGCCTTATTTAACTTAAATCTTTTTTGTGTTCCTTAAATTATATGTTGTGTTTTTCACTTATATATCAGTGTTATATATATATATATATATGAATAAAAACTACTTACATAAAAATATCTACTTATACGAAACATAGAAGGACAAAGACGGAATAAAACAACCTAAAAAAAACTGGATCAAAACTCATCTGCTTTCAAAGAAAAGTAAGAAAATTGACAAAATGACACCAAAACAGCCTAAACTTGACAAAACAATAAAAAAGGCATATAAATAGCAAAATTTGGACAACAATTGCATCATAACAACAAAAACTGCACTAAAATTGGCCAAAAACCAGTGTGAAAAGTGATAATAAAAAGGATTTAAGCATTTGGAGGTATTATTGTCATTTTAGTAATGTTATTTCAGGAAAAGTTATTTTGATATTGTTATTTTACCACGAGGGAGGGATAAATTATCCCTAACGCTATTTATTCATTTTAGGATAAGTTATCCCATTATATGTAACTAAAACTGTCAATATGTCTGATTCATCCCGCGAGCTAATTCGTACCAGCTTTAAAATTTGACGAATTAGATTGGGTTAACTTTTTTTTTTTGTGGTACAGAAAATGATCGATCCAGCCCACAGGCTTTGCCGAGTCAGTCCTTTTTTCTTAGTAACATATTTTTATAATCTTTTCAATTAAATTATAATTTTAGAATAGACTTAAGTCATATGCAGCCCCTAAAAGCTATTCACATAGTCATTTTAATCTAAATTTGTACCTATTAAACACTTTAATCCTTAAAATTTTTTATTTATTTGATATAAAATGACAATTAATTAAATAACAAAAATGCTAATTTAGATTTGTACCTATTAAACAATTTAACCTTAATTTTTTTTATTTATTTGACATAAAATGACAATCAGTTAAATAACAAAGATGCGGGGTACTTCAATCGCATATACACACAAGATCTATCAATAAAATAATGCCAACTTACATTTGAATCTTTTTTTTTTACAAGCTCTATTTAAATAATCCAAAAAGAATTTTCAGAAAATAATATTTTAATTTTTAAAATTAATCCTCCATGTTCTTCGAGACCCATTTCCCCTTTCATGCCGACGCCGGCAAATACACCACCACCCAAGCTTAATATCCATTTTTTTTTCATTTTAATAGCATCAAATTGTTTTATTCATTGCCGTAATTTTTCTCATATTAATAATCACTCATCACAATTACAACAAATAATTTCGAACTTTTCCAAAAAAGATTGAGTTCATATCTTTTCCATCAAAATAAATAGCACTTCACCGAAATATTTATAACTTAAATCCATATAAGAAAAAAGAAACAGAAGAAGAATTAGACAGGGGTTAAGAAAGAGAAGGATGGAGGGGGTGGGGTGGGG